>NC_068369.1:27737346-28019846 GCF_020536995.1 Dreissena polymorpha
ATGTTATTCTTCCAACATACCAGTTGAGTTCTGTCATGTTTATCTTCTAACATACCAGTTGAGTTCTGTCATGTTCATCTTCCAACATACCAGTTGAGTGATGTCATGTTTATCTTCCAACATACCAGTTGAGTTCTGTCGTGTTTATCTTCAAACATAAAAGTTGAGTTCTGTCATGTTTATCTTCCAACATAAAAGTTGAGTTTTGTCATGTTTATCTTCCAACATAAAAGTTGAGTTCTGTCATGTTTATCTTCCAACATAAAAGTTGAGTTCTGTCATGTTTATCTTCCAACATAAAAGTTGAGTTCTGTCATGTTTATCTTCTAACATAAAAGTTGAGTTTTGTCATGTTTATCTTCCAACATAAAAGTTGAGTTCTGTCATGTTTATCTTCCAACATAAAAGTTGAGTTCTGTCATGTTTATCTGAATGATCCCAGTTTAAATCCGGTTATCTTTGAACAAATCATATTACATGTAGATATGTCCTGCTTTTTTTATCAGACACACACTATTTAGACAGCTCGACGGCGATTTAAGATTTTTTCCATGAATTACAATAAACAAAAAGACTAGTTAAGAAACTCTTTATTTATGGCAATCCAGATATAAAAAAGGTTTGATTTTGTACAGATTTAGTGTCACTGTAGACATAACAATGTTTTATTCAAATGTAAAATAGATACACTACATGTATAAAAATTGTATGACATGCTGATCATTATACATACTGTTAATAATTGCATAAATGATATATCATGCAAACAAGTAAGAAATACTAATCAAAACTCAATCTCTCATTCCAATAATAATTTACATTAAATCCTCTATAATGCTCAAAATCAACGAAAATTTCGTAAAATAAAGTTAAACAATTGAAAATAAGTGTTCCTTATGGCAATTGCACAAATGTCAACGCCAGATGTGGTCTAGTAAAATAGATTTTTGTAGATACAAAATTCCCATTTTTATTATTGTTATGCATATTTAATTTCATGTTAATTTCCCGCAACAATATCTATTAATACAACACATGAACACTAACATGGTACCATTTTAGCGTTCCTGTGTCGTATGATTAGATATATTCACAGGAAATTCAAATGGAATTAATTGTTTCACAAATAAATAAAAACGAGCATTTAAAAATCTATGTAATCATACCACATCTAGCGTTAAAGTTGTGGCTATTGCTACATAAGGAACACTGATTGTTTAGGTGTTAACTTTATTTTACAAAATACTTTACACAATTTTCGTTGATTTTGAGCGTTATGGAGGCTTTAAAATCATCATTATTCGTTTGCTATTAGTATTTTACTTTTCGTTGATTTAGGGGGTTGACCGATCAACGAATTAAAGCTTACTTCTTATTGGTCGCCGCTTCCCCACCATGATAAATGTGCGTGTTTCATGGGCTGGGCACCATGGGTTGACCGATCTAGCAATTAAAGGGACCTTTTCACTGATTTTGGCATGTATTGAAGTTTGTCGCTAAATGCTTTATATTGATAAATGTAAACATTGGATCTAAAAAGCTCCAGTGAAAAACACAAGAATCAAATTAAAAAAGAAAAAAAGTTACCCTCATCTGGGCTCCAACCACGGACCCTTGGAGTAAAAGTCTAAACCTTTGACCACCTGGCCATCCATGCTCATACAGTGAGTGATGTATTTTATACTTTATATAAGCAATCCTCGTATATATAACCACAACAACAGAACTCTCCAAATTATTAAATCGTATCGTGTTGCAACCCTTCATAATTTTCAGGTTTTTAAATTGTCAAAAGATTCATATAATGGATATTTTAGAGCATGGTAAATGCTCAGTATTACTGTTTCATCACAAATATCATAACTACAACAATGATTTGTGAATCTGAAACATTTTTTTTTTATTTTGTCAATTACCAAAACAAGTAAAGGCCCCTTTAAACACACATATTGGAAAATGACCAACACAAATTCTTTTTTTTCCGAAATCAAAAATCCACGAATCTATGTGCCCATGAAAAAGTCATTAAAAACACCTATATGTTTCATGCTGAAATGTTTTTACAATAATTTCCAGCAATCTATACTTCTCACCATGGGTGAATTCACAAAAAACAAGGAAAAAAAAATATAAAAAACATTTCATGTATTTTTTAATGTTTACTATTTTTTCAAGTGTACATAAGTGCACTAAGAACAAATACTCAAAGATTTCTTACAACTAATAAATGCTTTTTGTATTGAATACTAAACGCTACTTTGTACAAGCCTGTTGAACAGGCAACTATAATTAAATCGAGCATGTAAATAGGCAACTGCAATTGAATTGAATACATGAATGGGTAATTATAGTTTAATTGAATACATGGATATGCTAATATAGTTAAATTGAAAACATATATAGGCAACTATAGTGGAACTGAATACATAAAAAGGCCACTATAGTTGAACTGAATACATGAATACTCAACTATAGTTGATTTGAATAAATCAGTAGCTAATACTTATTTACCAGTTTTCATCTTTTACAAAATATGGCAATGTAGAACAGCTTCTAGGCGATGATACAAGATGATGGGTTAGAGGGGTCAAAATATTTAGCAATTACTTAGCATTCATAAACACAAGTTGTGACAACAAAACCCTTGAAAATTGTAATAGCGTGTTATTGGCACAGGCTCGTATTTACTTTAATTACATGTAGTTAATTGTTGAAAAGGTGTTATAAAATTATTATTTTTTTATTCAAGATTGTGAAAGTAATATGTTAACAGTGCAAAAAAGTAATTAAGTTAAGATATCTAAAAGGTTAATGTACATTTTGTTATTTCTAAACTGTATTGCTGGAAATCATTAAAAGAAATTTTTTGTATAAAATAATGTTAAAATCAAGCAGACTTTATCACAGCTACAAGGGCTTAAAATGTATGCTTTCAACATGTAAATTAATTAAATATACAACCCAGCTAAGGCTTAACATATTTGTTAATGAAGGGAAAATTCTAGAATCACCAATCCAGACAGGCCAGTAGAGGGAAGCAAAAAGGACCATTGGCGGCAACCCTCCTATACCCCTAGTATTCACCAGAAAAATTTGAGAAGCCATTTATATTTTCAAAGTAGCCAGTGACTAAGGAATAAAAAGGTGTATTTCATCATTTCAATTGATATTTTGGGGAAAAGTATCCAGCATCTAGATTGAATGTAACCGGTGAAATCGCCGGCTGCTGATGCTCCTGGTGAACACTGTATACTGCTCTAGATATTTCCCTAAATGTTCCCATTTTACTATGCTAAGAACATAATAGTGAGAACGGTGCTCAAGCTGGGTCCAAACGGAAGGGCGGAGCACCCTGCCATCCCAAGGTCCCTACCTGCTCCCTCGCACTTATAATGCCCTTTCCTTGATCCGATCACATTATATTAATACTTCAAATTCCAAAGTTTTAATAAATAAACTAAATTTTCACTGTGAAAATAGTTTTATAAAGTATAAAACAATATTTTTAATGAAAATACACCAATGTAATATGATAGTTGATATCTTGAAAGAATGCCACAAGAAAATGATGGCCCTCTTCAGAAAATGACACCTTGACTTTTTCTACTCCTAGCTGCAGCACTGTGAGAATTTTCCACTGAACAATTTTTGTTTTCATAAACCATCCCATAAATAAAGCATCTTCTGATTCACAGGGTATTTGAAAATCATGCATACTGCATTGATACTTTAAAACATACCCAACTTACTATAATTAGAATATCATTGTGTCAATTTTCCACAGAAAACATTTTTTATCATAAATCATCCCACAAACACAACATTTTCTGATTCACAGGGTATTTGAAGACCAGGCATCGTTTGCAGGTCTTGATGCCACATCGATAGTTCACAACCTTTCCGGACGAGTCTTTTCCACGGCAATACTTTAAACCGCACGGGTACCATCCGATACAGATGTGCAGTTGGCACAGGCAAGATTTCTTAATGTCCGAGACGTCTTTGCATCGCGTGCCATTTCCAGTGACGGAGGAGTTAGTAGCAGACATCATTGCATTCAGATCTTTATTTAAAACTGCAACATCCCAAAAAAAAAAACATTTTTAATTTGTGGGGTAATTCATTTTCAGTGATTTTGTGGATCTACAAATTTAACACAAACACATTTTAAAATAAGCCAGGATAAGGATCACAAATCAACAAATTTACGTGTCAAAGGATAGTCTTTTTTTTGTAAACACAGAATTCCATTCCAAGAAATATAATTGATTTTTCAGCGTCACATATCATGATGGCTTGACATAATAGTTAAATTCAACTGTCAATTTAAAGGAAATATTAATTTTTTTAAATATTCAGACTGAGAAAATATTCAAGCTTCGTAATAAGAACAAACCCCCTACTGCGCCACTTTGAAGCCATATATTTGACCTTTGACCTTGAAGGATGACCTTGACATTTCACCACTCAAAACGTGCAGCTCCATGGATACATGTTCACATGCATGCCAAATATCAAGTTGCTATCTTCAATATTGCCAAACTTATGACCGAGGTTAAAGTTTTGGGACAGAATGACATTCAGACAGACAGACAGCCTAAAAACAATATACTCCCCATCATTTGATAAAAAACTGTATAAATATAAGTATAAATATATTGTATTTAGCAATTTTGTAATGTGGCTTAATAAAACAGTAAAAACACATAAACCGTGAAATCGAACAATCAAATAATTCCATATAAGGTAAAAGCTAATCTGAGGTTTGGTAAAAATGGATGTATAGAAAATTCCACATCAATTTAAGCCTCATTTTAGTTTAAACCTATTTATTTTAGCTCAATTGCGTCGAAAGCCTTAGGCTTATATAAACGCTCCCGAGTCTGTTTCCTGGGCCTAGAACCAGTACTTGGTGTCTTTGGGGGAGATCTAAAGAACGCTCCCACGGTGGGGATCGAACCCGTGACCTCCCGGTCGCAAGGCGGACACCATATCCATTACACCACGGCGACCTTAATTTTGGGATAACTAGGCATAATGATTGTGCTTTGAGTGTCATACCAGATAAGCCTGTGTAGGGGACAATACTTTCTGCCTAAAATGGATTTCCATTTAATCAAACAATTCCTTAAAAGCAGAAAGTTTCATCAAAGATTAGACTGTGCAAATGCAAATTTACAACACACACACTAAGCCTTGTTTTCCAGTCACTAAGCCTTGTTTACCAGTCACTAAGCCTTGTTTACCAGTCACTAAGCCTTGTTTACCAGTCACTAAGCCTTGTTTACCAGTCACTAAGCCTTGTTTACCAGTCACTAAGCCTTGTTTACCAGTCACTAAGCCTTGTTTACCAGTCACTAAGCCTTGTTTACCAGTCACTAAGCCTTGTTTTCCCAGATGGAGGCTCAATAACTGAACAAGCCCAGACCCGGCCCCAGTGGGTGTTTTCACCATTTTGGGAATGGGGCTAGGTCCCTTTGGATTGGGAAAAAATTGCGGCGTTTGGACCGAAATTGGGAAATAAGTGTGTTTTTTTTCTTAACAATGGTTAAAACATGTGAATAAAAGTGTTTAAAATATAAAATGATTTAATAAAGTCTTACTTGTAGAGCTGGATGGGAGATTAACTAAATGTTGATCTAAAAAAAATTATTATAATTTTTTTTAACTTTCCATTTGGAAGTTTCAGTCCCATTTGGGAAAAATATATACTTTTCAGTGTTTTTTTCGTTCACATTTGGTCCGGTAAGGGGACCGATTCCCAATGGAACAAGATGCGTTTGTGAAACACAATGTCCCCCTATATGACGTTTGACTTTGAAGGATGACCATGACCTTGTGAAGGATGACCTTGACCTTTCACCACTTAAAATGTGCAGCTCCATGAGATACACATGCATGCCAAATATCAAGTTGCTATATTCAATATTGCAAAAGTATTCATAAAATAAGCGATTTGGGCCACATATATTTGACCTCTGACCTTGAAGGATGACCTTGACCTTGACCTTTCACCACACAAAATGTGCAGCTCCATGAGATGCACATGCATGCCAAATATCAAGTTGCTATCTTCAATATTGCAAAAGTATTTTTAAAATAAGCGATCTGGGCCACATATATTTGACCTCTGACCTTGAAGGATGACCTTGACCTTTCACCACTCAAAATGTGCAGCTCCATGAGACCTTGAAGGATGACCTTGACCTTTCACCACTCAAAATGTGCAGCTCCATGAGATACACATGCATGCCAAATATCAAGTTGCTATCTTCAATATTGCAAAAGTATTCATATAATGAGCGATTTTGGCCATATATATTTGACCTCTGACCTTGAAGGATGACCTTGACCTTTCACCAATCAAAATGTGCAGCTTCATGAGATACACATGCATGCCAAATATGAAGTTGCTATCTTCAATATAGCAAAAGTTATTGCAAAATGTTAAAGTTGGCACAAACAGACAGACTAACAGACAGACCAACAGACAGGGCAAAAACAATATGTTCCCCACTATTATAGTGGGGGACATAAAAAAGTATATATATTTTTCCAAAATGGGACCTAAAAATTCCCAATTGAAGGTTTCCAAAAAATGAATATTTTTTAAATAAGTCTTAAAGTCAAACACTAGAAGATGAACCTCAGAAAATGTCAACATTTAAATCACTATTAGCATCCATTTCAAAGTATTTGTAAGCATAAAATCAATAACATAAATTTCCAAAATTTACTCAAAAGAACGCGATATTTCCCTATTTGAAGGGTCCCCGCTCCATTTCCAAAATGGCGAAAAAACCACTGCTTTTTTTTATCAGGAATGGGGCCTGCCCCGATTTTGAACAAAAAACAACAACACTGAAGCCCAGTCACCTTGTGCAAGCAGTTTTATGTCCGAGTCTTGGGCATAAATGGCGTCAGCAGCGTTCTCACAAACACTCTTCAGGTAGGGACTGAGAACACCTGATTTCTCGAGATTAACTGCAAGATTTAACTCCCTTGTCTCCATACCCCGGTCTTCTTCCGGGCTTCTTATGGCAGTTGGATTTTTCTGAAACAGAATTAAATACAATTGTTTTTTTTATTATTACTGTTGCAATGCTCCAGCTAGGATTTAAAAGGCATGGGGCTCATTTGTCAAAAGGGCACTTGAGCTCACATGGTCACATAATAACTGAGGCATATTTTCAATACAACATGTGTTATATACATGTACAGTAATATACTAGTATTTCATACTACATGTTTATCCCCACGCTTTTTGAAAAAAAGGTGGGGATATTGTGGTTATCTCCGCCGTCCGTCCGTCTTTCTGTCCGTCCGTCCTGGCCACTATCTCCTCCTACACTAAAAGCACTAGAACCATGAAACTTACACACATGGTAGCTATGAGCATATGTGCGACCCTGCACTATTTGGAATTTCGATCTGACCCCTGGGTCAAAAGTTAAAGCGGTTGGGGTGGGGCCGCGTCAGAAATTATCACTCATTTTTTTAGGTTATTTTACATTTACTTCTTTATTTCTACACCGATTCACTTCAAATTGATACTGGACCTCTCTTATGACAATACGGTCAATCTCAACCATGCATGGCCCCATTCCCAACCCTGGGGCGCCCCGCCCACATAGGCCACACCCACCAAAAATTTCCATTTACTATAATTTTTTCATTTCTACACGGATTCACTTCAAATTGATACTGAACTTTTGTTATGACATTAGGGTCAATCTCAACTATGCATGGCCCCAATCCCAACCCTGGGGCGCCCGCCCACATAGGCCACACCCACCAAAAAATTCCATTTACTATAATTTTTTCATTTCTACACGGATTCACTTCAAATTGATACTGAACTTCTCTTATGACATTAGGGTCAATCTCAACTATGCATGGCCCCATAACCAACCCTGGGGCCCCGCCCACATAGACCACACCCACCCAAAATTGTCTTTACTATAATTTCTTCATTTCTACACCGATTCACTTCAAATTGATACTGAACTTCTCTTATGACAATACAGTCAATCTCAACTATGCATGGCCCCATTACCAACCCTGGGGCGCCCCGCCCACATAGACCACACCCACCCAAAATTGCCTTTTACTATAATTTCTTCATTTCTACACCGATTCACTACAAATTGATACTGAACCTCTCTTATGACAATACGGTCAATCTCAACTATGCATGGCCCCATTACCAACCCTGGGGCCCCGCCCACATAGACCACACCCGCCCAAAATTGCCTTTTACTATAATTTCTTCTTTTCTACACCGATTCACTTCAAATTGATACTGAACTTCTCTTATGACAATACGGTCAATCTCAACTATGCATGGCACAATTACCAACCCTGGGGCGCCCTGCCCACATATGTCACACCCACCCAAAATTGCCTTTTACTATAACTTCTTCATTTCTACACCAATTCACTTCTAATTGATGATGAACTTCTCTTATGACAATACAGTCAATCTCAGCTATGCATGGCCCCATTACCAACCCTGGGGCACACCTAGGTCAAACATTCGACGTGGGGATACGCGTCGGCCTCTGCCGCGCCATTTCTAGTTTAAATTTGAAATAGTCTTTCTACATGTGTGTAGTAATTCCACTAGTGTTGTTCCTGATAAGCCTGTGTGGACTGCACAGGCTAATCTGGGACGACACTTATCGCACATTCATTAAGCCCAATTTCCCAAACCGAGGCTATAACACATAAAATCTAACCTGTCTGAGTTTTGACATAGCGTCAGATGATATGAACTCATTCTTTCCAAACCTCGTTACAAAGCACATCACTTGTGGATATGGCTGGACTATCCCCCTTTCTTCTTCCCATGGGACATAGACCTTGAATACCTGCACATCCTGAAATCATAATAAGCACATGTAAGTGAGTAACTATCTGTGATATTTCAATGAGCAGCACTCAAGCTAGGATTAGAAATAACAAGAGATGTGTTTGTCAGAAACTCAATGCCCCCTTCTGCGCCGCTTTGAAGCCATACATTTGACCTTTGACCTTTAAGGTTGACCTTGACCTTTCACCACTCAAAATGTGCAGCTCAACGAGAAGTAAGTAAGAGATTGAATGGAGAAATGAATTTTTATTTTTTTATTTTTTATATATTATATATTTCATTCTACATCAATTTCATCTTGAACGTTGTTTTATTAATTAATTAAACTAGATTCACTTTATAAATTTAGACAAACTACTAATAATAATACAATTTGCAGAACAATAATTTGATCAGATCAAAAGAGGGCATGGTGGGGATTCAAGGGGAGTGATGGGACCAGGGGTTTGCAGGGTGCTGCATCCTTCTTTTAAGACCCAGCTGGATCCTTCACATAAGCCAGTTGCAATTGTTACAACTTATTGTTTTTAAACCCAGGGAGATCTGTGATGAAATATGCAACATGCTTGCACATTTAAACTTACTTAAAATGTCTAAATCAAAAGTTTTCCACATACAATGTAATGAAGTTTTAAAGCTTAAGTAGTCAAGACAGACTGGCGGCCTAAAATGTCATGACAAATGAAATCAAGCTTATGCGGCCTAAATTGTAATGACTAGTGAAATCAAACTTAATCTTATGTAAAAAAAAATCAAAAAATCTTAACCATATAACATTAGAATGTTATATTCTCAGAAACGAGACCTTTGACTTGGAAGTGTTCCAGGTGCATGGTTAAAACCACAACCATGGGAACATGAGCACACACTGCTATATTAACTGACAGAAGAGAGACATAGTATAAGCTTCGAGCTTCCTTCTCAATTCTGTCCAATTGTAGTTTACAGCCGTTATGTTAAGCAATACTGCAATTTTACTTGCCTAGCATATTTTTCAAATAAAATATGTATGTTTGTATTGTATTGCTCATATGGACTTTCAAGGAACTAAATTATAATAGTGTTTAAACCAACTGAGCTAATCTATATCTCATTCTTACACCTACACACTTTACTATCATAGCCCAAGTTGCCTGCTTTAAATAAAAGACTATCAAGTGTTATATTCTCAGCACTTCCACTACATTTGTAGCTTTCAAAAGTTGGAAGTCCTGACTTCCGAGCCTTAAATCCCAGATAATACTGTAGGAAGTCCCAAATTTATTTCAATTAATATTTTAGTAAACCCTACCGTATGTGTAGATCGCTAGATAAATACATGTCCAAACTTTTCCCAATACCTTATTGCGATGTCAATGTTCAAAACCAAAATATGACCAGCTCATGTGTTTAAGAGTTTTATAAACATAAACGTCTGCCATTGAACGCAAGTGCATATGAAAAGTGAATTTGTGGATGGGATACCGGTAAATCCCATTGAACATGCGTAAATCAAGTGACACGATGTGCGGGCATCTGGCACTGTTTATATATGTATTTGGTTATAACGAGGATTAACGACCAATCAATGAGCGACTTTAATTTCTTTTTTTATTCGTAAATTTACATATTATATCTATAGTTTCAATGTGTCAATACTATCTCATTGTTTGCATTGTTGTCGAACAGCTATGTATTTTTTTTCGTTTTAAAATACTACATGTACCGTGTTGTACATGTATGTCTATATTTAGTTACGGCACATGGTCTGCTTTGACATGCATGCTTTCCATGCATGGAACTTAACTCTGTCAGTAACAATTTTGTGCTCTTATTAAAACACAAGTTTTACATGGCATCATGTATAGTGAATGGTGCAGGTGCGTACAAAGGGACTTAAATAATATCATCACGTGGCTGTAGAAAAATGGTGTAATTCAGTTCTATAAATGGACATGACGAAATATACTTGCACTAAAATTAAATTGTTACTGCATACAATTTGTAACAGGTATTGTTCTTACAACTTACTCGCCATAAGTAATTAATTGCTCACCATTGCATTTAATTTCTCATAAGGAACAATTATTTACAGTAAAAAGGTGTGATGATGATGATACCCCGACACTGTCTCTCATGAACTGTTTAATTACCATGAGATATAAGGACTTTAACGTTAACTTATAACTGTGATTCCTGGTAAACCAATCTGCGATAAACCCTATTTTCAAGACCGATGTCAATCAAAAATAATGATAAGCCTGCCCTTATACGCATTCTCGTTACTGATTGGACGCTGAACATGACATTTTGGCGACTGGAATGTTACCCGAGAATTGCTCGTGGTTCATCTGTGTCAGCATACATGGCTGTGTAATGTGACTGTATTATTCGATACTCTAATATTTCTTATCAATGCATGATCTATTACCCCATGTCGCTTTTATTGTGATTAAGCGTTGAGCACGGTTCTCATAGTGAATGCCCAGATTAACTGTTATGATTTGTATGTCCTGTGTATTAGAAAACAGTATACATGCCAATTATCTGACATCCAAGTGACTTGTAAAACTGACGTACGCCTGCCTATTTTGGGCGTTATTTACTAGAGCTGCAACGATTCACCAACAGCTCGATTCGATTCGATTTCTATTTCAGACACTCCGATACCGATTTTTTGCGATTCGATTCATCTTCAAACCTAGTTTTATCATATATTCACTCTTATGCCTCAAAATTATCATTTCTGTTCAAATGTGATTTCAATACAACACATAAAAAAGAATAGCAAATTAGGACTCAATTTTAACATAAAAACTTCTGACTAGAAGATTGTGTTGATTACACAATACTATAAAAAATAAATAAATAATCATAAGAACGTATCTGGAATCAGTTGAATGGTAGTACTTTCACTATTACACCTTTACCCAAAACCGCTATAAGCATGTCTACCACTGTGCCATGACAGCATCACCTGTTACCTGTAGGACAAATCACATTCTCTAATAAACTTAACAAAACTCCAACAGAAATAGAACTAATTTTCTGACTGGCGACTTGAGTAGTTGCACTTGTGCGACCTCTTTGTCTTGCTTAATCAACATTATGTTTGCGTTTGACATATTTCATTAAATTAGATTAGTGGTGGAGCCGGACTTAGCGTACGCCACATCCGTGAAGCACAGTTTACACTTTGCTTTATTGGTAGGGCTACCATCCCGAAACCCAAAATACTGCCACACTTTTGATTTTAGCTTCTTAGGCGCATCTGATAATTTCAATTTGTCGGCAACAACTTGTTCAGCCATTTTGACGCTTTTTCCGAAAGTAGACCCTAACGGGCTTATTGATTGGATGACTAAAGTAATAAGCAACCAATCGCGCGCGTCGTAATTACAGGTAAAGATAAAACCTACACCTTCCTGTATCAATAGTCAGAATACAGCGCGCTTTACGTATCTATGTATATATATGTATATATGTTGAAGAATCGAATCGAATTTGGTAGGTTTGGTATCGTAATCGAATCGAAGCATTTCGAATCGATTTTCGATGAATCGGATCGAATCGTTGCAGCTCTATTATTTACATCCCGACGTCCATTAACGGAAGCCCGGCCGGGGCACTGGAAATTTCAGAAATGCTTCAAGTGTTTCCCACCCAACTAGAGATGTACTGGTATGAATTCCAGGTAATTCTCGTGTGTATCGGTGCTATACACTGAGCATGTAAAAGAACCAAGGTATCTATTCGCAAAGAGCTAGGGTATCGCACCCGGATTCCTTGTATCCCAATACTGTCTCTTCTGCTTGCTGTCTCTTCAGCAAAAACCAAAGGACCCCATTGGAAATAAGTGCTTGCACTTTCATGGGTTATCCTTGACTGCAAGGTCAAAATAAATACATACATACATACATACATACATACATACATACATACATACATACATACATACATACATACATACAAACATACAAACATACATACATACATACATACATACATACATACATACATACATACATACATTCATACATACATAAATACATACATACATATTCTTATCAACTTCAAGAATATCTAATATACTGACTCTGAGTCTGACTCTAGCCCTTTGCATGCTGGGTAATTTGTCTTCTGTTAAAATGTCGTCTGCTGCATTTCTAAAATTAGCATTTCTTCGATTTTCTTTCAAAGAAAACTATCAGAATAGCAAACAGTTTGGATCCTGATGAGACGCCACGTTCTGTGGCGTCTCATCAGGATCCAAACTGATTGCAAAGGCCTTCAAAATTCGGTTCCCGCACTGAAAGGGCTAGTCTATTCTGATAATCCTTCTGGAGTTTCAGTATTGTCATAAACGGTTAAACACTAAAACAAATAGCACAGGTCATACACCAAAATACACATACCGATTTAAAGTCAATGAACTGGGTGACGTGGGTGCCATCTTTCGACAAGAACTCTAGCAACACTGTGTCAGCGGTGGTGTTGGCCTCGATACTTTGTCGTTCCACATCTCCTCCATTATTTTTGACGTTTATTACGAGTTGACCGCAAATATGGGCAATAAATGTACATGTAAATAAAGACAGAATCAGTGTACAATGAAATAAACCAGCCATAGTATAATCGGTAAATAATTTAACAAGATACCATGGTTTAATCAGAACTTTATTGACAAGAAATGTCAATCTCGGCCATCTTGAAAACGAAAACCGGTGTTATGATTAGTACGTGCTCGTTCAATAAGTGACAGGAAGTCATTCTTATGTCAAAATCAGGTCGTATCATTCTTATCAGTGAGTAATGGTCATTTGTTGAAGACCGTATTGCGAAATTTTTGAAAGTTTGTATAAAGGTTAGTATTTTGAAAACTAGTTTGATGCTTTTTAGTTGTTTATGTTAACTTCTTCAATTTTAATAAATTATGTTGTCATCATTACTTTAAAGGATAAGAATTAGGACTGTCATCTTGTTTACTAGGACTTGGATTTACACTTTAATAAAGCGAAAGTGAAGACAACTTGACATTTCTATTTATTAACATTTTAAAAATACAGGTGGAAGATATATCATAGTAAGTACAAACATTGATGGTCATTTAAAGTGGGATAGGCAAAGTTTAGGTCTCAGGTCGTTTCGCCCTAAATCCCGTTCGCCCTAGGTCACCCTGAGTTGTTTCGCCCTTGGTCGTTTCGCCATTACAAGTGGGTAGTTTCGCCCTTACAAGTGGGTTGTTTCGCCCTTATTTAATTCTTCTGTAATATTAATGACCGGAGGGTGAGAATTATATATTTTTAGAGTAGGGGTAACCTATGGTCTTAAAAAAGCAATTAGGTATTTAAAAGATCTATTGCTGACTTACGTTTCTGCAGGTTTTTGGTGAATAAAATCAATGAGGTATTTATAAGATGTATTTATTGTGTTGGGTTTTAGAAAGAATGTCTTATGGTTTTGTAAATGATTCTTTAATTATTAAGATTTTTATTGCAAATTTGATTATTAATTGCAATGGTAATTTAGTATTTGTTTATTTATGGGCAATCAAGATTATTTTATTATTACCAATTTGATGATTGCGCAATTATGCGTTTGATGTTAATTGCAATCAATTAACGGAGACATTATGATACTGTTATACATTGTGTTACAAACTAAGTATTTCGATTAATTAGTTTGGCAGAGGCATTATGCGTT
This sequence comes from Dreissena polymorpha, assembly GCF_020536995.1. Classification (NCBI taxonomy): domain Eukaryota; kingdom Metazoa; phylum Mollusca; class Bivalvia; order Myida; family Dreissenidae; genus Dreissena; species Dreissena polymorpha. Next base: position 27,751,901 of record NC_068369.1, read on the forward strand.
GATTTGCCAATTAAAATAATTTCGGGACCAACTACAATTATCAAACAAACTTAGATCGGAAGACGCGTGATCATTAAGTCAGTTCATAATAATTTGTTTGTTTGGCTTGTTATATAACTTCAAACCTACTCATAAAAATAATGTATATTTGTATTGCTCTAAAGCCTTTTTTATATATATAAATGTTTTAATATTTTTTTAAAATATGTGAAGTATTGTGAAGTTCCTGTTAAGCACATACTAAATGCTGGCTTATTTATTTTTCAGAAGGTCAAAACAATTTTTGAAATCAAGTATTTACTATTAAGCTACCATTTGTCAACAATGTCGCACAAGGGTCACGTGGTCAACACCGTTCCAAGCGCTGCAGTGTATACCTCACCATCGGGACATCACGTAGGTTCTTTCACCTTTGTATAATCATTTAGTTTTTACTTATTTATTTTAGCTTGATTAAATTTAATTAAAGACCGTTCTCACTAGATTCAAGTTTGTTTTTAAAGATTACAGTATTGTTAGTAAATCACATTAAATGGGGTCTTACAAAGCTCTAACAATCTGCAGAGAAGTCCCTTTAACATATAATAATGTATTCTAAGGATGGTATATTATGGAAGAATTTGTTACAAGAATATTTTTGATGTTTTGTTACTAATTTGTTTATGATTGTTTCAGACGACCGTTGTGATGCAGCAACAACCTTATGTAGTCACACGCTCTTCGGTAAGTAGAGACGATAGGCCCATCATTAAAAAAATTCCTATTAACTCGGCAGCTGGGGGGTGGGCCGGGCTCCAGGGTTTGGGTACCTGCCTGGATCCAGTGCATGCACTCATAATTTGAGCCCCGTTCAGGGAAAAACGGGCTTAATACATGATGCGCCAAAAATGTCCTCACAGATTTGCCTTTTCTGTCAGCACAGGCTAATCAGGGACAACACTTTCAGCCTAGACTGGATTTTTGTTAAGAAGAGTCTCTCTCTGACTTCACCGGCTAAACTGGGATGACACTTTATGCACATGCATTAAGCACCATTTTCCTTGATTGAGGCTCATTTTTGCACTAAATCACAAGATTAGGCAAGAAGACAAAAGAAGGGTTTACATTTAAGGGCCCAGAAAATAAAATAAGGGTTTACATTTATGCACAGTATATCAAATCTTTGGTGTTTCCATATGATAAAACATGTGAGAAAGATTCAGAGATAAATAAATTGACAAGGGCACCAATCCTGAAAATAAAAATAAGCATTATTAATTATTTCTAATGAACATCTGTATGTTGAAAAAATGTACCCGTACGCAACAAAATCAACAAAAAATGCATAAATAAAAAATGTATTATCGTCTCATTAATGTTTACAAGCTATACATGTATATAATATCTGGTTTCAACGACCAATTCTTATACTTAAGAATAAAAAATACACTTAAAACCAAGAAAAATAAATCCAGCTATTCAATATAATACAGGCACCAAATGTTGGTTATGTCATAAATAAATTGTTCTTTATGAAGAATATTGTACTTAGAAGTGTTAAATTCCATGTCATATTGAACTCTAATATCCTATACAAGGCTTGTTTTTCTTCTTCAGCAGGTGTCTAATACATTGTATAGAGACCTTCCCCAAAGAGAAAGGCCCCTTCCTCCAACACATTTTCTTTAACTTAATGCAATTTTTCACAAACTTTAAGTTTACCTTAAAAATATTGTTCCCCTTTCTCAGTGTTGTCGATATATTGTCCTCTAAAATTGAAGGCCATGTCTTTTTAAGAAAAAAAGAATTGCTACAAGAAAATGACAGTTTTAAGATAATTCTTTCTTTGAGCCTTCCTCTGTGAAAAAGGAGTTTAAATCATGTGCGTAAAGTGTCGTCCCAGATTAGCCTGTGCAGTCCGCACTGGCTAATCAGTGACGACACTATTCGCCTAAACTTGATTTTCGCTAAGAAGTGACTTTCTTGAAACAAAAGATATCATACAAGCTGAAAGTGTCGTCCCTGATTAGCCTGTGTGGACTGTACAGGCTAATCTGGGACGACACTTTACGCACATGCATTAAACCCCTTTTTCACTGAGCACAGATAGACTTGTGAATCATTGGGTTGGTGAATATGGGTCCTGGTCTTGGTAAATATCCTGCTTGTTCTCCCATTCAGCCTGGCCTGTTCGGGTCCCTTGGACGCGAGCTCAACAATCTGGGTAGAACCATTAGCAGAGAGATCGACTGGACTGCAGATCAGATCAACAAGAGTTTGGCTACAACTGCAACTGGTAACATTTTGGTACGTGCACTTAGTTCAAACCTATTAACTTTATCAGGATACCTTCCCCACTTTTTAAAGTGTCCGATCGTCACGGATGAATGATTTTATTGTTTCCTTGCATATTTTCTGGTCAATTGATCATATGCACAATTTTAAATCCAAATATTTACTCATAACTGAGATATTTAAGTTTGAAAAATGTTGCGTTAGAAAAGTCACTAAGTGTAGTACTATGCTTTATTAATTCGAATTTAATTTCAATTTCACTTGATCTAGGTGGGTTTTTACACCAGGAAAACATAACATTAATTAAAAAATATATATATTGCACGTATGAATATTCATTATTGCAATGTTGCAAGCCGGTCGGTCATTTAGACGTATAAGTCATTGCGTTTTACTTTTCACATTTTTATTTTACGTTGAACGATTTTGAAAATTTTACTCTTGCAGTGATTTTTTTAAGTTGTTATGTTTGATATTTTAATGTTGATAAATTTCACTTAAAGTTTTAATAAAATATTAGATATGTGTTGAATCAAGTCCAAATTTCAACAAAATCCGTTATAAAATAAGGGAGCTCTATCGATTTGAAAACAATTTGTGTTAGAAAAGACCCTAAGTATACACTACACCAGGACAAGCTTTTATGTGGTAAATGGATTTGTACTATTTGAAATGCTCCTGTTTTATGCACAATTTTCAAAAAACATTTATTTGTTTTAACGATGATTTTATCAAAAGTCTTATGCTAAAGAGCCTATTTGTAAGATAGAACCAGTACTTGGTTACTCAAGAATCTTGAGAACAGTTCTAGCATATGAACTATGCTGTCAGATGATTGATATTATAACCACCGGTTCATTTACTGTAATTGACATTATTATTATTATTATTACATTGAGCATCCATTCAATAGCAGAAATCAAGCTCATACCGGTTTATAAGGACATCATATCGCCCCTTTGGAGCAAAAAGGTGCCATGTACCTTCTAATTTCAATGTTGAACGGTACCCTTTTGCGCCAAGGGGGCGATATGATTTGTCAATCTGTAGATATTGATTTTATTAAGAAAAAAATCTAAAACAATCTAAATCTTCATCTGCATGTGCTATTTTTAGAACCTGTTCCAATCAGGCAATTTTGTCCAGCTCGTCTCGAGGATCAGTGGGAGGAGTCTGGAAATCGTACAGGGACCAGCGGGGCTCGTAGTTGATGGACTGGGGCCCGATAATGCTCCACATGGTATTAAATTAAGCCTCGTTCTGTAAAAACTGGGCTTAATGCATGTTTGTAAATTGTCGTTCTGAATTGATAAGTGACACATTTTCTGGCTAAGATGGATTTTGTTTAGAAGAAACTAACTCTTAAAGGGGCCTTTTCACAGATTTTGGCATTTTTTAACTTATTCATTAAATGCTTAATATCGATAAATGTAAACATTGGATCGTAAAAGCTCCAGTAAAAAATCAAGAATAAAATTAAAAAAAGGAAAAGAACATTGCCCGGACCAGGTTTCGAACCAGTGACCCCTGGAGTCCTGCCAGAGTCCTGAAGTAAAAACGCTTTAGCCTACTGAGCTATTCCGCCAAGTACACATACATGACGTATTTTATACCTTATATAAGCAATCTTCGTTGTTTCACAAAATTTAACGACAAAAACAGAACTCTCCAAATTATTCAATCGTTTCGCGTTGCAACGCTTTATAATTTTTAGGTTTTAAAATCGTCAAAAGATGCATATAATGGCTATATTAGACCATGGTAAATGTTCAGTATTACTGTTTCCTCACAAATATCATAACTAAAACGAAAATTTGCGAATCTGAAACAACTTTTTTCAATTTTGTCAATTTACCAAAGCGTGAAAAGATCCCTTTAAGGCAAAATTCCATAAAAGTGGAAATTATGGACTGTGAGTAGCCTGCGCAGACCCTGTTATTCCCAAAGTGATGCTCATATCATAATCCATAGCTTCCTTTGCAGTGTTATGCTGTTTAAAACATAAACTGTTAATGAAGTAACAAACTCACATGTTCAACAAGTTACCCATTGTCTTTACAATTCAAACTTCATTAAGAGACAACTTGTGTTGAGAAAGCACTTTAAAAGCGTACTATGTATTGTCTCTTAACCCTTTGCATGCTGGGAAATTTGTCGTCTGCTAAAATGTTGCTGCTGAATTTCTAAAATTAGCATTTTCTTTGATTTTGTTTCAAAGAATACTATCGGAATAGCAAACAGTTTGGATCCTGATGAGACGCCATGTTCTGTGGCGTCTCACCTGGATCCAAACTGTTTGTAAAGGCCTTTAAAATTCGGTGCCAGCGCTGAAAGGGTTAAAACAGGTTGAACTGTATTATATATTGGCCGTGCTCTGTGAAAAAGGGGTTAAATCCATGCGCGTAAAGGGTCGTTCTAGATAAGCCTAAGTAGTCCGCACAGGCTAATCAGGGACGCCTAAACTGGATTTTAGCTACGAAGAGACTTTCTGTAAACAAAAAATACAATAAAGGGGGAAAGCGTATTCCCGGATTAGCCTGTGCAAACTGCACAGGCCTGCACTGCACAGGCTAATCTGGGGGAACACTTTACGCACATGCATTAAACCCCTTTTCAAAGATCACGGCCCATATATATAAATGTAAAAAAATATGGGTACATACTTTAACTTCATATTACATGTGGAGTATTTGACATAGCCCTTTATCAGTTAAAGACAAAACATGTAAGTTTACTTTTGTATATTTTCAGCAACATGGACGATAGTGAATGAAGGGGGCAATCAAGTTCGTCTCCATAACAACAACAACTTCCTGGCCATTATCAACGGGAGCACCATCGTCATTCATATGGTAATGCGTAATACATTGGTAAAGTTTGGTAAAGTGATAAGACTTTAGAGATCTGATCAGAAGATTTAAATTTTTCAAAAAAAGGGCAGTTGTGATATAAAAAATATTTTGTATTATCACAAGTTGATGCAAGCCATTAATTTACCGAAACCAAAACAATATTTCTATTTACAGATGATGCTTTTCCACTGTTTGATTACATTTTAAATTTAAACTGTAGACTTTTGTTGGAATTAAAAAATCATGACATCATAGTTATGATGTCATATCACACAGAAACAGTGCAAATTGTTAATAAATTGAAAACCAGATAATTGCAACACAGTGATAGAAATTAGTGGTTGCCTTTGGTAGATTAAGGCCTGAGCAAGTATCTTTTAATAGTTGGTAGTCTGTCCGAGCAACTAGCGTCTTAGAAAATCTGGAAAAAAAATTCCCACTTTATTTTTATTTAAAAACGAAGATTCAGGCTCATAAAAGGGCATAATGCATAGAGTCAAGTCAGCCATGTATTGTTGTCTGATTTAAAAAAAAAAAAAAGTTAGTATTAGATACTTATAATATGTACTTGGTTCTTGGGTCCTAAGTATTTGTCCTACAAAACAAAGTACTAAAGATAGTTGCCCATCTGGGCAATCTAAAAAAACGTTAATTTTTATCTCTGCAACTCCTTGCTATGTACGCCCATTATCTTTCAGTCTCTTTATGTTCTCATGTATTCCTGATGACCTTCTTACACAGCCTGCCCTTTATTTTTCAGCCCCCAGGGGTCATGCATGGGGTCGAGACGAAGTTTCAGGTGACCCAGCATGGTCAGTTCATCATTCTCGAGTCCCTAAAAGAAAGGGGCCGCCACGTCGGGGTTTTACCCGGAGGTGCGCTGAAACCCGCCCTGGCCACTGGGAAAGAGGACCACGCCATGTTTGGTGTGCGATTAATGGTAAGGCGAAAAACAAACAAATGAGCCGTGCTCTGTGAAAAGGGGGTTAAATGCATGTGCATAAAGTGTCGTCCCAGATTAGCCTGTTTAGTCCACACAGGCTAATCAGGGAAGACACTTTCCACTTAAAGTAGATTTTTGCAGAGAAGAAACTTTTTTTTTACAGTATGCAGAAAATATAAATTAACCTCCCTTCATTGCCCTAAAAGCTTTACAGTAACATATCAATGCTTTACAGTAACATATCAATGCTTTTTTTGTCCAAAATTACAGCCTCTAAAATTTAGGTTTTTTTCTCAAAAATCTTCCCACAATTTCCCAAAAAGGTTCCAAACTTCTCCAATAAACTCACTAACTGGTTTATAGATTGTATTATACAGCATTATAATACCATAACAATTAATTATATTAATGTAAATATGCACTTATGAACTATTTTAATATTGTTATTTATAAGAATATTAATGATGTTTAATTTTTACCAATTTCATGCTTTAACGGGCTATTTTTCATTTTTCATAACAGTTGTTAGTGTTCATGGCTGTTTGCGTAAACAGTTGTTTGCATAAACAGTTGTTTGTGTTCATGGCTGTTTGCATAAACAGTTGTTTGTGTTAACAGTTGGTTGTGTTAACAGTTGGTTGTGTTAACAGTTGTTCATGTTAATGGCTGTTCGTGTTAATGGCTGTTCATGTAAATGGTTGTTTGTGTTAACAGTTTTTTGTGTTAACAGTTGGTTGTGTTAACAGTTGGATGTGTTAACAGTTGGTTGTGTTTACAGTTTTTCATGTTAACGGCTGTTCGTGTTAACGGCTGTTCATGTAAATAGTTGTTTGTGTTAACAGTTGTTAGTGTTAACAGTTGTTAGTGTTAACAGTTGTTTGTGTTAACAGTTGTTTGTGTTAACAGTTGTTTGTGTAAATAGATACTTGTGTTAACAGTTGTTTGTGTTTACAGGTGTTATACCCCCACAAACGAAGTTTAGGGGGATATATAGGAGTGAACTTGTCTGTCGGTCGGTCGGTCTGTTGGTCCGTATTAAGTGTCCGCTCTCTAATTCAAGTAGTTTTCATCCGATCTTCACCAAACTTGGTCAGAAGTTGTATCTACATGATGTCTAGGCCAAGTTCGAACATGGGCCTTGCCAGGTCAAAAACTAGGTCACGGGGGCACTTAGTGCGTTTTAAACATTTAGCATGTTGTCCCGCTCTAATTCAAGTAGTTTTCATCCCATCTTCACCAAACTTGGTCAGAAGTTGTATCTAGAAGATGTCTAGGCCAAGTTCGAACATGGGCTTTGCCGGGTCAAAAACTACGTCACGGGGTCACTTAGTGCGTTTTTAACATTCAGCATGTTGTCCGCTCTCTAATTCAAGTAGTTTTAATCCGATCTTCACCAAACTTGGTCAGAAGTTGTATTTACATGAAGTAGTTTTTATCCAATCTTCACCAAACTGGGTCAGAAGTTGTATCTAGATGATCTTAAGGCCAAGTTCGAACATGGGCCTTGCCGGGTCAAAAACTAGGTCATGGGGTCACTTAGTGCGTTTTTAGCTCATCTATTTTTTGAAAAAAAATTATGAGCTATTGTCATCACCTTGGCGTCGGCGTCCGGTAAAGTTTTGCGTTTAGGTCCACTTTTCTCAGAAAGTATCAATGCTATTGCATTCAAACTTGGTACACTTACTTACTATCATGAGGGGACTGGGCAGGCAAAATTAGATAACTCTGGCGTGCATTTTGACAGAATTATGTGCCCTTTTATACTTTGAAAATTGAAAATTTTGGTTAAGTTTTGCGTTTAGGTCCACTTTTCTCATAATGTATCAATGCTATTGCATTCAAACTTGGTACACTTACTGACTATCATGAGGGGACTGGGCAGGCAAAGTTAGATAACTCTGGCGTGCATTTTGACAGAATTATGTGCCCTTTTTATACTTAGAAAATTGAAAATTTTGGTTAAGTTTTGTGTTTAGGTCCATTTTATTCCTTAAGTATCAAAGCTATTGCTTTCATACTTGCAACACTTACTAATTATCATAAGGGGACTGTGCAGGCAAAGTAATGTAACTCTGACTGGCATTTTGACAGAATTATGTGCCCTTTTTATACTTAGAAAATTGAAAATTTTGTTAAGTTTTGTGTTTAGGTCCATTTTATTCCTACAGTATAAAAGCTATTGCTTTCATACTTGCAACACTTATTAACTATCATAAGGGGACTGTGCAGGCAAAGTAATGTAACTCCAACTGGCATTTGGACGGAATTATGGGCCCTTTATTCTTAGAAAATTGAAAATTTTGTTAAGTTTTGTGTTTTTGTCCACTTCACCCCTAAAGTATCATAGATATTGCTTACATACTTGGAACACTCGCAAACTATCATAAGGGTACAGTAAAAGGACAAGTTGCATAACTCTGGTTGTCATTTTTACGGAATTATGGCCCTTTTTGACTTAGTAACTTTGAATATATGGTTGAATTATGTGTTTCGATCCACTTTACTTCTTTAGTATCAAGGCTATTGCTTTCAAACTTCAAATACTTTCATGCTATCATGAGGTTACTGTACCTTGTAAGTAGAATTTTACCTTGACCTTTGAATGACCTCGACTCTCAAGGTCAAATTATTAAATTTTGCTAAAATTGCCATAACTTCTTTATTTATGATTAGATTTGATTGATACTTTGACAAAACTACTCTTACCTGACATACCACAATAGACTCCACCCAAACCATCCCCCGTGCCTACCCCCTCCCCCCCCCCCCGAATCCCCCCCTATTTTTTTTATTTTTTTAAGAACATCTCACAAATGACCACCACACCCTCACACTATACCCCTCCCCCCCCCCCCGCACCCCACCCCCGCCCCCAAATTATTTTTTTTTGAAACGGTTAAAAAACACCAATATTTATTTTTATTATTTTATGTTTGAAATACCATCCCCCCCCCCCACACACAATATACACCCCTCTTCACTCCACCCCTCCCTCCTTTGTGATTGAAAATAAGAGTCCCTTCACCTTTATAAAGAAAATAGATGAGCAGTCTGCACACGCAAGGCGGTGCTCTTGTTTAACATTTAGCTTGGTTTTCTCTCTCTTATTCAAGTAGTTTTCATCTGATCTTCACCAAACTTGGTCAGAAGTTGTATCTAGATGATCTGAAGGCCAAGTTCGAACATGGGCCATGCCAGATCAAAAACTAGGTCACAGGGTCCCTAAGTACCTTTTACACATTGAGCATGGTGTCCGCTCTCTTTTACAAGTAGTTTAAATCCGATCTTCACCACACTTGGTCAGAAGTTGTAACTAGATGATGTGTAGGTCAAGTTCGAACATTTGCCATGCCAGGTCAAAAACTAGGTCACAGGGTCACTTAGTGTGTTTTGAACCTCACCATGTTGTCTGCTCTCTAATTCAAGTAGTTTTTATCCAATCTTCACCAAAATTGGTCAGAAGTTGTATCTTGATAATGTCTAGGGCAAGTTTGAATATGGGTCATGCCGCAGCCGCTGATGATGCCAGGTCAAAAACAAGGTCATGGGGTCACTTAGTGCGTTTTAAACATCACAATGTTGTCCGCTTTCTAATTCAATTAGTTTTCATCCAATCTTCACCAAACTTTGTCAGAAGTTGTATCTAGATGATGTCTAGGTCAAGTTTGAATATGGGTCATGCCGGGTCAAAAACTAGGTAAAGGGGTATCTTAATGCGTTTAAAACCTTACCATGTTGTCCGCTCTCTAATTCAAGTAGTTTTCATCCAATCCTCACCAAACTTGGTCACAAGTTTTATCTAATTGATCTCTAGAACAAGTTTGAACATGTGCCATTCCGGGCCTAAAACTAGGTAACGGGGACACTTAGTGCGTTTTTTAACATTCAGCATGGTGTCAGCTCTCTAATTCAAGTAGTTTACATCAGATATTCACCAAACATGGTCAGAAGTTTTATGGAGATGATCTTAAGGCCAAGTTAGAACATGGGCCTTTTTGGGTCAAAAACTAGGTCAAGGGGTCACTAAGTGCGTTTTAAAAATTGAGCATGGTGTCCACTGTTTTTTGTGAAGACGACATACAAAATATTATGTGTCAATGCGGCATGTGGGGGTATTCGTCACCTCTGTGACAAAGCTCTAGTTTGTATTAAAATTTCTTCCTGTAAACAGTTGATTGTGTTTACAGTTGTTCATGCTAACAGTTGTTTGTGTTAACAGTTGTTCGTGTTCACATTTGTTTGTGTTAACATTTGTTTGTGTTTACATTTGTTTGTGTTAACAGTTGATTAATTTATTTTCAGTATTCACCTTACTCTGTGGTCACAAAGTAATGTGGGGACGATGGGAATATCGTGATCTGAAAAGTTTGCACACTATCCAAGTTGGAGCTACGCTGCGCTTTAAAAGACATTGATAATTCATTGCCGCAACTGTGATTGTCTTGTTTTCATTATCATAACTGTTATTGTCTTTTGATTGTTTTGTTGGAAAAAGACATTTTTTTACAGAACTCTTATGTTTTATAGCCTGAATTGTTTGTTTAGTTTGATTGGAACTTTTCTGTATTATAACTGGAATTAATTGTTTATTAACTTTTTTGTTTTCATTATCATAACTGTTATTCTCTTTTGATTGTTTTATTGGAAAAAGACACTTTTTTACAGAACTCTTCTGTATTATAGCCTGAATTGTTAGTTTAGTTTGATTGGAACTTTTCTGTATTATAACTGGAATTACTTGTTCATTAACTTTTTTTTTACGTTTGCTGTAATTTGTATTACCTAGTCCAGTAATTACTGTCACAGTTTTTTTGACGTGACATTTGATTTTGTATTACCTGGATCATGCTTTGAACTTTTTAATTCATTCCTAAACATATATACTCCTTACCCAGGTTTATTTAATAAAAAAACTATAAATATATGAAATATATGAGTCTTACTCTAGCAAAACCGACTTATCAGAGACAACACCAGGGCCCTTGCTACACTTTGGGGGATTGGGGCTGGGGCCCTTAGAGGGGGAATTTCACGTCGTTTTGGGCGAAAAGGGGGAATTTTACAAGATCTTTTAACCAATCATTCAACACTTAATATTGCTCTATTTTAATGTAATTTACTTAAATATACATTTAATCAAATTTTTATAGCATGATACCAGCTGGTAACATAGGTATAAAAGTAAAAAAAAAACAAAAAAAACAAATTTTTTTTTTTTTTTGGGAGGTGGGAATTTTTTTTTACTATTTTAAGGGGGGAATGGGGCCGAATTTCGGCCCCAAAAGCGGCCAAACGAGGGCCCTGAACACTTTCCACTTTTAAAGTATTTTTTCATTAAGCTCAGTTTACCAAGAGCACGGCTCATATAGCGCAATATTTTTCTCATTTATACTTCTAGTCAAGTATTTCTGTCACATGTTTGTTAAGTATTTGCCAAAAGTAAAAAATATATTTGTCGTAAATTTCATTCAGAAGGTCAATCCATGAGATTGGGTAGTAATCTAAATTTTAAACAATATAGTTCAATTTAGATTATTTTAGATGTATGTATATTTCAATTAAAAAAGAAAGAGTTCATGCCACATAACTTTATTTTTGCTGAAGCAATCTTGGGGATGTTTGTTTGTTTGATAGAATATTGCATTTAATTAACAAGTAAATATAGATTTTTTTTCTTTAGTTTTAAAATCACATTTAATACTTTTTTTTACAAATGTATCCATTTTTTAAACACTTTTGATTGTCTTTATAATGACAGGTTGACATAGGCTATAATTGTGTTGTCATCAGTGTATGGATGGCCTCTTCAATATGGTGCTCTTTTTACAAAATGCATTTGATATTTTCTGTCCCTTTTTTATTTTAATATGTATGAACAATTTAAGTTGTAATATTCATATTTGATATACTATTTGCTTACTTATATACAAAACACAATTGTCTGCATTTTCTAATATATTGTATATTTGCGATTTTATGCCCCAAAATATATATATGTATATATTAAAATGTGTTACTTCTTTTATCATGATTCACTTTTATGTATCTCTTTTACATTTCTATTTTCGAAACTTTGTTAGCATGTTGATTGTTACTACTATATGTTATATTGTTATAAAATGTTAATCTATGTTGATAACTGTATCATTTTACCAATAAAAATACTACTTTTATATTTGAGTTTTTTTTCTACAGAATATTAGCCACAAAATATCCAATAATAAAAGCGTGGATGGTAAATTAAAGCTCAAAACAAAATAATGATGACCTTTCCTCGTTTTATGACTCATATAGAAAGGACCAGCCATGTGACTTGCCCAAAGGTCAATGTAACATTCAAATCTCTTACTGATGCTCGATGGGACTACTTACATGTACCCCTGGACTCTTTAAGTATACTTAAATGTACCCCGGGTACGGAAATATACTGAAACGTACTCATGAATTCTAACGCTGAATTGGTCGTTGTCGGCTATTTTTTTTAAAGATATGTTCATATTAATGTCAATATTATGTAAAATTGCCTCAATATTATCAAAGACCTATAGAATACATAGGTCTTTGATATTATTGGAGCTCCTACTAAAAAATCATGTTGAGGCAGGTTTTGTTCAAAGATTTTTCGTATTCAGCAGCGCATTTTACGACATCAAATTTTGGGTGGGAATAAAGCTCTGGTACAGTCTAAATTGGCTGAGTACGTTTTAGTGTATTTTCGTACCTGGGGTACATTTAAGTATAGTCCGCAAACCTAGGCCATATGGTCCGCAAATCTGGGCCGTATGGTCCGAAAAATCTGGACCGCATAGTCTGGGCCGTATGGTCCATGGTCCGTATATCAAGAGTACCCAGGGTACATTTAAGTAGTACCCGACCGTACGGTTTGTTACCAGGGTAAAAAAAATGTTAATGTCAAGCCAGCCTATAACTTAATCGAAATCAATTGGCACACTGATTTTTTTTAAATAAGTTCTGAACAATGCAACGCCAACAACCAAGTTGCTAGGTCAAAGGTCAAGGTTATGTATGGCGACCACTGCCGTGGCACTGCATACTGTACAGGGACGTTTGAAAGAGGCATCTGTGGCCTATGCTACAGTTTTGTTTTTCTTTGAGCATTGTATCATACTTTATATTTTTAGCGGGAGTTTTAGATATACACACAATTGAGTACAAACGTATTGTATGTAAACAATTACATTTAATTAGTCATCTTTTGAAAATCTGTGAAATATCTTTAAATTGAAAGGGGAAGTCGGTACCTTTAAATTAAAGGGGAGCAACTCCAACGAGAACTCTTTGGTTACCAGACAACTCGCCCCAAAGCCAACTCGCCCCAGGACAAGTCGTCCCGAAAATCTGGACAAGTCGCCCCAAATATATTGGACAACTCGCCCCAATCGAAAGACAACTCGCCCTAAATAAAAGACAACTCGCCCCAAATTAAATGACAGCGTGCAACGAAATATTTTTTCATATATATAATACTCTTTGTGAAAAAAATGTATTAAATAACATTTTTGACTTTAAAAGGAATGCTGAAAACACAAAACGAATAATACATGGGGAAAAAAATAAAAATAGAAATGTGTTATATTCATAATTTTATTCATAATTTATAACAATTACAGACTCACGATACTAACATTTGTTTTTATTGAAAACATACAAAGCATCAATTTTAGCATATTAAATGAAATAAATAAAACAGATTTATGATGACAATTCAAAATATTATCAAACATTTCCATTTATTAACTCATTTTAAAAATAATTTTAAAACACAGTTTGTAATGAGCCTTGATGAATAATATCAAACATTTCAAACATCCGTAATAATTAACACAAACTTTCACAAAATATTATCAAACATTTCCAACATCTTTAAAGGGGCCTTTTCACAGATTTTTGCATTTTTTTAACTTATTCATTAAATGCTTTATATTGGTAAATGTAAACATTGGATCGTAAAAGCTCCAGTAAAAAATCAAGGAAAAAATTTAAAAAAGGAAAAGAACTTTGCCCGGAGCAGGTTTCGAACCAGTGACCCCTGGAGTCCTGCCAGAGTCCTGAAGTAAAAACGCTTTAGCCTACTGAGCTATTCCGCCGAGTACACATTCGTGACGTATTTTATACCTTATATAAGCAATCTTCGTAGTTTCACAAAATTTAACGACAAAAACAGAACTCTCCAAATTATTCAATCGTTTCGCGTTGCAACGCTTTATAATTTTTAGGTTTTAAAATCGTCAAAAGATGCATATAATGGCTATATTAGAGCAAGGATAATGTTCAGTATTACTGTTTCCTCACAAATATCACAACTAAAACGAAAACTTACGAATCTGAAACAACTTTTTTCAATTTTGTCAATTTACCAAAGCGTGAAAAGATCCCTTTAATACTTTTAAAACATTACAAACACAGGTTGTAATGAGCCATGATGAATATTATCAAACATTTCAAACATCCGTAATAATTAAACACAAACTTTCACACAGAAACAAGCTTTTAAACACAATGGTTGAAACATTTCTAACAATCAGAAGAAAAAAAAACAACAAATGAGCAATAATTTATTTCAATTCAATCTAGCAACTTTCAGGCAGGCATTTGGTCCATAAATGATGAATATTATCAAACATTTAAAAAATATAATAATGGTAAAACATTACAAACACACAGTAACTTTCACACACAAACAAGCTTTTCAAAAACAAGGGTTGAAACATTTCCAACAATCAGAAAGACATCAAATGAGCAACAATCATGCATTTGGTCCATAAATGCCACTGCATTTCCTCAGTAGGCCGTTGACTGACAATTCTCCGCTCTCGTACGCTTCCCACAGCTTGAAGATTTTTCCATGGAGAGACGTGTTCTTCCTTCGTTGTCGCCTGGATAGCTTTCCTTCTGATACCATCTTCACCTGTGTTGGGAGAAGGGAAGCCTCTTCACAAAGAAGGGTCAGTAGTAGGTAGAAAGGCAAATTGGCTTTCTTGGCGTGCTGATTTAGTTTCAAGTGCCACCCTTCACAGTCATTATTTGTTCGGACACTCCGACCAAACACGCTCCAATTTTCAGGTCCCCACACCGAAGATTTAAGCCATGTCCTGTCCACATACTCTAGCAGGTCGGCAAGGCGTTCGTCTGTTGTTTTTTCTTTCAGTCTGAAACAAATAAAAATGAATCAGTACTATTACAAGAGACCAGTAATTTGTAAAGTAATAGTCTGAATGCACATTTTATCATAATATTCAATCATTTCAGCAGATAGTAATGTTCAATACTAAGGATTTATACAAACGTTTAAAATATATTTGTACTGACAAGTAAAAAAAACTGTAAACACATTCAATATTACACCATGAGCAATAGTTTAAAGCGGTATACATCACCCAAATAACGCAAAGATAACGGTCCAGTGACTTCTGACATTTATCTGAAAGGTTTTATGATCGTTATCAGGTCGTAAAACACATCTGTTATGTGTCACCGGATTAACGGACATTGGTTGATTACCCGATAATATGCAAGTATCCAACAATTTAGATTCATTATTTATGGGGAAACAAAAGCTGCCTGACCTAAAAAATGTAAGACACAACAAATAATTATATTATAAGTTTACTTACCAGAATCACAGCCTATGTGTTGCCATCGCTCGCAGGCATCGCAAGAAACAGCACGTTGCCTCTGCCCAACTGTCTTTCCACAATGTATACAATTTGCCACTTCTGCCATTGCAGAAACACAAACACAAAACTAACTAACACTAGAAAATTATTGTATCCGACATCAAATAAGCACATATATGTTTGAACACGTGGCAGATGCACTGAAACCCACACAACTATATAGCAATCGTATTCCAAGTCACAAATAGTATTGTCCGACACAAACAAAACACATACTTTGGGCTCATTCAGATACCCTCTTTATATATAGTCAGCCCTTATAATTACTTTGCAAACAGCATTGTTGTCTGGTTAAGCGTGTTACCTTATTTATTCTTTAATCACGCCAAACTGTCATACCGTTTGTCTTATTAATAAATCTTTGACCAGACAATGAAAGCATGCCGGCTTAATTAATTTTCGTCAATTCACACGTTTTCAAAACATAACTTACACAAAGACATTCCATTATTCTTTAATTAAACCAAACTATCATACAAAATGTCTCATTAAACAATCTTTGAACAGAAAATGAAAGCATGCCGTCAAAATAAACGTTTAACATTTCACACGTTTTCAAAACAAGACGAACTAAATGGGGCTTATTTTAATAAACACAATCATAAAAAAGCTAATAACAATTTCTTACTAAAAGCAATCCGGTATGTAAACAATTATTGAATTACAAAGTTTTACAATATGAAATAAAAAAAAAAACATCATACAACTACATTTCCTAAAAACAATAATCACGAATATTAATACATTAAACTTAACAAATTTTATATGAACAAAATTTCTATAATACTATATATAAGAAACAAAATTGGGGCGAGTTGTCTTTCGATTGGGGCGAGTTGTCCAACATATTTGGGGCGACTTGTCCAGATTTTCGGGGCGACTTGTCTTGGGGCGAGTTGGCTTTGGGGCGAGTTGTCTGGCTCCCGAACTCTTTATAGGAAATAGAATCCGAGATAGCCGATGTATCACGATTGAAGAAAATGTTCATTCTATACATAGATGGTGACGTCACTACGTTATTGTCGGTGTGTACACAATGGAAAATGTTTCACCTGCGCGCATGCGCATTAAAGTAAAATTCAATGGCGAAAATGTTTACATATTATCGGCGCTTTCTGCTGAATTCAACCCGTAACATGTGATAGACAAGCTAAAATTTATTGTCCATGCGTTTAAACATACGTTGTTCTCTGAAAACATAAACAAACAATATATTTACCTGGCTCAGGTGAAATACAGGTAAGATGTCGAAATTTCAAAAAAGTTACTTCCGTAAGTTCTGACTCCGCCATTTTATTCAGTATGTTGTTATTGTACCGTGGAATAATTGCCTATAGATCGTTTATATGAGGTAGTAGTTTTGAAGATTCATACACAGTTAGTTTATACTTATTGTCAACGTGGCGACATTTTAATTAACAACACCTGCGTTGTTAACATTGATTTGTTTCAACTGTCCTTATTGAAAGACAATACGTGTAATGTTGCTTATTTTGTGTTATTAATGTCTAGACCCTTAAAGGGATGGTTTAAAACACAAGACCCAAAGAGGGATAGATTTTTACACACGTTTATTTACTACTGCTATCAAAGCGCAACTAACTGAATGAAATACAAGCATATGACTGTAGTGTTTTCACGGTTAGCTCTTTGGGGTTAGCTCTTTCACAACCACTACAGCAATTACTAGCAACGACAAGATACTAAACTACTCACATGGGCATCAACTGGAATGCTTGTCAGGATGCACCAAACGTCCTTGTCGTCTTCGAGGGAACTCGTCGGCTATACTCGTCGGTTGCACGTCACAAAATGGCACTATACATGTACTTCTGGGAATACACCTCCAGGCAAATACGTACTTAAACACACAGTCACCGGCTTACATACACATATACTTCTGGGAATACACTTCCAGGGAAATGCGTGTTATTGACACAATCACAGGCAACTCACAGACTCACATACACAGTCACAGTCTCACTTATATCTTCTGGGAATGGCCTTCCAGGGAAATACGTGTTGAACACACATAAAATACAATATAATACATTATAATACAATATAACCTATACTCAGGCTCACAATTACTCACTCAGGCTCACATTTAATCCAAGCAATACTCGGCTTGGGAAAATATGTCTACTCGCATCAGTCACCCGTGCATAAGAGACCGTACAAACTCGTGCTGCCCAGCATGTACTATACCGATTTTTCGCTGGTTCCCAATCACGAGGTATGTGCGCATTTTGTAGACCGGGCACCGGCACAACATAACATACCGCCAGCTTCTATTGGCTGAGGCGGGGCTTATCATGCATGCATCGCTGACCATTACGTCCCTCCTTTATTTTAAGATTGAAGTTTAACAAATATAGTGTACATGATATACATTCTTAGTTTGCTTATGTTAAACATTATTTCAAATTTCAGATGATTAAATTATTTATCTACACGTGGAGTTATACGATAATTATGAGATACGGCCATGAATTGCTTTATTTTTGAAAAATTAAATTGTAATTCGACGATCTTCAAATAACAAGATTAAACATACAAACTATCATACAATCATGACAACAATAACTAACAAACAAACTGTTCAAGCAAGCTAATTGTTCAAAATGTCATTTTCTCCCTAACTTCCTGGAAAAATGTTCATCTACCAGGTGTTCCTAATTCACAAATGTTTGTAAACATGACAAATTTCTGATTGGAAATGCCGTGCCATTCCTCCCTCAATGAATGGGAAAATGTTATGCAAGTTTATGGGCGTGGTGTTACAACATGTCTGTGATGCAGACTGACTCATTGACCGGAGTGCGTGCGGTTGTTTTCTCTGGAAACGCGAGTAATTAATTTCAGGTTAACTTTGACATTATTACGTGGTTAATTTCCTCTGGAAACGTGATTCATTAATTTCATGTGAAATAACACTGTTTAACTTTGGCATTATTATGGCCTCAGTCAAACTGATTTTAAAGCACTTTTCACAAAATTAATAATTTTAATCGTAACCAAGTAAATGCATTCATTTAACACACACATGCATTGAAAGTTTTCGCAGTCACTCATCGTAATGTCAAGGCGGTCGACGATTCTTCCGCTGAGACCGTCGTGTTCGGGAGGGTGTGGTACTGCGATAATTAACTGTTGCGTCCTGGACATCTGTTTGAACTGGCTTGAAATGTGATGCGTCCTGGCGAAACAGTCTTCCTTGATGTTCTATCGTTATTGTAGAACCGTTCTTTTTAATGACTTTGCCAGGCGTAGAATTAAATGGCGTATCCAGTTTATGGCGGAGTTTTTGTCTTACTAATACTTTATCGCCTATGTTGATTGGAGACGTTTTTGATTTCCGTTTGATATCTGCATTTCGTTTTTGATTGCTTTTTGCATCTGAGTCCCTTTTTTGGACATGTTCATCGTTTTCTGGTGCTCTGAATATCAGAATTTTAGTTTTAAGTTTCCTTCCAAACATGATTTCTGCTGGTGAGCGGCCTGTGCTAGGATGGTGTGTGCTACGGTAATTCATAAGGAAGTTGCTCGGACCTTGTTTCATCTGTATTCCTTCCATACCGGCCGTTTTCAAGGCTTTCACAAGAGGCTTCATGAACGCTTCTATTAGACCGTTGGCTTGTTGGTGCAACGGTGTTACTCTGCTGTGAAATTTTGGCTGTTAAACGGTGCTACGTTGTCCGACTTTACTATGCTTGGAATCCCCATCATAGCAAATATTGTCTCCAGTCGAGATATCACTGTATGTGCTGATACATTTCTGATAAGTTCGACGATTGGGAATCGGCAGTAATCACATATAACTACCATTGTGTAATTGCCATTCGGAAAAGGACAGCAAAAATCAATTGATACTTCATCCCATGGTCCCTTGGGTAACGGACTTGATTTTACTGGTTCAGACTTGTTATTGTGCGGAGACGCTGATTTCACATTCGGTAACTCAGAACTAGACATTGTGGTAACTGTTTGAGTCCAAATACAACATCAAAGCCTGCGTCAGCGTCAGTACTACTTCCGGTTTCGTTTTCGTAAATTTCGTGTACTCTGTATTTAGAGGTTTTTTAGTTTTCTGCACACATCTTTGAAGTGATTAAGTTTATGGCAATATCTGCACTCCTTCCTTTGAGCAGGGCACAGTGATTCATGAGGATATTTACCTCCGCAGTTTCTGCATACACTGTTTTCAATCCTGGCGTCCTGATTGTGACTTTGCTCTTGACATATGCCTGCTTTGAGTACTACGATTCCGAGGCGTAAATCTTAGTTTGTTGACGCCGTCGTGATTTGGCGATTCTTTGGTCCCCATTGCCTTTGACTGTCTCTCTGCGATTTCCATGGTTCGAGCCATTGTTAGGACATCACTCAACGGCTTGTCGTCTTCAAGACATTTTAACCTTTATTTCTTTGACATTAGTATTGTACTAGTTAACATTTGATTTTACCATCTTTATCTCCAAATTCGCAACTTTTGGCTTTTTGCCTTAATTGACAAATTGATCAATGGATTCGTTTTGTGTCTGCCGAATGCTTCTAAATTCATATCGTTCAAATTCTTTGTTTTTCTTTGGATTAAAATAGTTCATCAATTGCTGTTTGGTGTCATCGTAATTTCCTTCATCATCTGAAAGATCCAACGTTTGATAGATGTCGTAAACGTTGTCGCCAGCGTAATGTAGAAGAAGAGCTTTTCTTTGCTTTTTGCTTTCGATGCTTAATCCCACGAATAAATTTTCAAGTTAAGATAAGTATTTTGTCCATCATACACCGAGGGAACTTTCTTCCCCGTATACGTCAAATTTTGGAAACGGAGTTTGTCCAGTCATTTTTAAATTACACAAATTTATCCAATATCCTCGTCGCCAATGTAATGTTGCTTATTTTATGATTATTAATATCACAATAAATGTCTAGACCCTTAAAGGGATGGTTTAAAACACAAGACCCACAGAGGGATAGATTTTACACACATTTATTTACAACTGCTATCAAAGCGCAACTAACTGAGTGAAAAACAAGCATATTACATACCGTCAGCTTCTATTGGTTCAGGCGGGGCTTATCATGCATGCATCGCTGACCATTACAATACACATCAGTGCCTTCCCCAGGCCATTTAAGCGCCCCTTGCCGGGGCGCTTGAATTTCGAAATCAGAGTCCCCGGGGCGCTTGAAATTTTCCGATCAGTGTATTCTTCAGTAAAAGAAAGTGGAGATTGTCCAAAAAAATCAAGGTTTCCCTATCAGTGTATCAATATTCCCTGTTTTAAAAGAGCACTCGGTACCTACTTTCACAAGTAATCGCTATAAACACCACATGGGGTAATGGATAATCCACTGATAAGAGAATAGCATGACGCGCGTATCGATTATTCTAACATTACACGGTCATTTAAATGCTGACAAGGATGTATCTGGTAACTTTCCAGTCGTCAAACTGTGAAGTTCATCGTCCAATCGGTTACGCGAATGCTTATGGGGGCGGGGTTAACTATCGACCATTATTTTTGATTGACGTCGGGCATGAAATAAGAGTTTATCGCAGCTTGATTAGCAAATAGTTGTACCATTTGAGTAATATAAAACCGGTAATTAGTACAGTGCACAACATTAAAGACGGTTTCGGGCATCATCATCACACCTTTTTACTGTAAACAAGTGTTACCTATGACTCATAATTAATACGAGAAATTAATTGCAAGTGGTAAACAATTAATTATTATAGCGGTTACAATTATGTGATAACAATTTATTAAATTCCAGAACATGTATATTTCAACATGTCCATTTATATAACTGATTCACCTCGTTTTTTTGACATTTATTCGACACGTAATGCGCTTTAACAAATTTTCGTTGAATTAATTACGCACACTTGTAAATGTTTCGTCCGATAATCGATAGTTAGAAGACTGATGATGGCAACCGGCCGTGATCCTCGTGGACAACGTGAATTTCATGCATAATTCCGTCAAAACATTTATTCGACTCGTAAAGTGTGTAAACAAATTATCGTTGAATTTATTACGCAACGGTTAATATTTGTTGAAATCTCAAATGGGAATAATTAAATTTGTAATCCGAAACCCATTACCGTAAGTCGATGTTAACGCGATTTTAATCCGAAACACACTTCCGAATGTAAATGTTACCGCAACGTTAAATATTTTTGCTTCAAATAAGCAGTGCAAATTTATTTTGTGTCGAATCTTTTTCTCAATTAAAAAGAGCGCGAAAATTATGCAGCATGTACAACGTCGCGTCTATTGCATACAAATGACGTGTATTGAGCGTTTTAACAAGCACACAACAGGTCAGGGGATTGACGCATATTCAGAGGCAATATTTCATCAAATCTATAAATAGTCACTTAAAAAATGGCAAGGTTTGTGTAAAAGAAATAACTGAAAGCTTTTATCGTAAATATTTACCAGAAAGAGATTGATAAAAACGGAATAAACGGGATTATCGGGTAATAAATAGAAACTTGAAAAATAGTAAGTATACAGTAATAGAGTCGGGTTGAAACGGATGTATTGGGGAATCGTTCGAGTCGGGATTTTACTATTTGTGCGGAAAAGTTTTAAAACAATTAAACAATAAAAAAAAATATTTTTAAATGACTGGGGGATTTTTTTGAAGAGTCATAGTGCACCAAATGACGTCTTTTGACGCTGTTTTTCTTTGAGTTATAACGCACCACAGAACGTGAATTGACACGTTAAATTAAAAAAAATCAACGTCGGGAGGGGACACCCCTCCCGAACCCACCCCCGGGGCGCCTGAACAAATTCCTGGGGAAGGCACTGCACATTGAGGGTTTTATTATAAAATCATTAATAAAATATAACTTAAAAGCAAAGCTTTAGACAAGATATGGGGTCATATTCTTCCAATCCTACCACTTTGTTCAATTATCCACACATTCCAATCCTAACCATTTTTTAAATTGTTCACACCTTTTAGGTGTAGTTGCCCCACACTGGTATCTTCTTATAACCTTTCACCCAATAATTTACTGACCCTGTATCACACAGTGCCAATTCAGTAAGAGGCAGCCGCAGTGCGATTAATTGTAATGCGTGAGTGGCTTCTGCACTGCTTTACTTTGAACTGGGCCTGCTTCGATTTTCTTGTTGGTAATACAAAATTGCTTATTTGAATGACACAAATTCTAGGTTGGCATTAAGAAATCAGCATATGTAGCTCTTTTGTTTTAGGTGTAAAAGGAAATTAGTAATTTGGATAAGTTTCACTAAAAAAAATTATGCTTCATTTTCAAATATTTTTAAACAAATCTTCAATTATTGAGAATTGCTATTTGCCAATAAGATATGTAAGTAGCCAATGGGTAAGTTTCCTTAATGTAACGCTAACATAAAAATATAGCTGTGGCGTAGTACCGGTAGATACAATGTCCCTATAGCAGAAGAATATGACAGGTTCGATTCAAACTGTGGGAGCGTTCTTTAGATCTCCCTGATGACAACAAATACTAGTTTTACCCAGGAAACATATTAGTAAGCATTTCAATAAGCCATAGTTTTGTATGAAATCGAGCTTAAATTAAGATGTTTATACTTAACACAGATGTTTTCTATTTCAGTGAGCCACAATGCAGTACTACGACAGCAAATCCCAGCTGGACGGGAGTGACCTCGACTCCCAGTCGGCTTTCGAGATGCGGCCCTGGCCCTCCCACTACTCCTCCCAGCTGAGTATCACGCCTTCCTACAAGAGTTATCTGTCCACATACACCCAATCCCAGGCTTCCTTCTTCATTCTGCCTGTTACAGCCGAGACTCCGCAGGAAAGATGGCGGTCGCAGCACAATTGGGGCTTTGCTCTGTGTTCCATGTTTATTAATCCGATCTTCGGTATCGTGGCACTACTTTTGGCAGGTATAGTATACTGTGAGATCATTATTATTTGTGGGATATAATTTTTCGTTTATTTTGTGGGTACTTTATAGTTGTAGCACACTTTTGGGTTTGTGCTCTGTGTGCCATGTTTATTAATCAGATCTTCGGTATTGTGGCTGTGCTGCTTGCAGCTACAGTATATGTTCTAGTTGTACAGAGTTTGTTTTTTTGTTCTTATTTTACCCCCATAACCATTGGTAATGGGGGCTATATAGGAGTCACTTTGTCGGTCGGTCTGTCTGTCCCTAGAATTTCTTCCGATCTTCACCAAACTTGGTCAGAAGTTGTATCTAGATGATCAAGGTCAAGTTTGAATATGGGTCATGCCGGGTCAAAAACTAGGTCACGGGGTCACTAAGTGCTTTTTAAACCAAAAGTTTGTCCGGACCATAACTATGTCATTTATCGCTAGATTTTAAAATGACTTGGTACATTTGTCCACCATTATGGGACGGTGTGTCATGCAAAAGAAGTACATCTACCAAGGTCAAGGTCAAACTTGGAGTTCAAAGGTCAAATGCTTTTCCGGGCCATAACTTTGTCATTTAATGTGAGACTTTAAAATCATGTGACACATTTGTTCACCATCATTGGACGGTGTGTCATGCGAAAGAATTACATCAATATCTACAAGGTCAAGGTCACACTTTTAGTTCAAAGGTCAAAAATGGCCATTAATGGGCTTGTCCGGGCCATATCTATGTCATTCATTGTGAGATTTTAAAATCATTTGGCACATTTGTTCACCATTATTGGACAGTGTGTGATAAGAAAGAATTACGTCGCTATCGCCAAGGTCAAGCTCACACTTAGTTCGATGGTAAAAAATGGCCATAAATGAGCTTGTCCGGGACATAATAATGTCGTTAATTGTGAGATTTAAAATCATTTGGCACATTTGTTCACCATTATTGGACAGTGTTTCATGCGAAAGAATTACGTTGATATCTGCAATGTCAAGGTCACACTTTGAGATCAAAGGTAAAAAATGGCCATAAATTATCTTGTCCGGGCAATAACTATGTCATTCATTGTGAGACTTTACAATAATTTGGCACATTTGTTCACCATCATTGGACGGTGTGTCATGTGAAAGAATAACATCGATATCTCCAAGGTCAAGGTCGCACTTTGAGTTCAAAGGTCAAAAATGTCCGGGCCATAACTATGTTGTGCATTGTGAGATTTTAAAATTATTTGGCACATTTGTTCACAATCATTGGACAGTGTGTCATGCAAAAGAATTATGTTGATATCTCTAAGGTCAAGGTCACACTTTGAGTTAAAAGGTAAAAAATGGCCATAAGTGAGCTTGCCAGGGCCATAACTATGTCGTTCATTGTGAGTTTTTAAAATCATTTGGCACATTTGTTCACCATCATTGGACGGTGTTTCATGCGAAAGAATTATGTCGATATCTCCAAGGACAAGTCACACTTTGTGTTCAATGGTAAAAAATGGCCATAAATGAGCCTGTCAGGGCCATTACTATGTGGTTCGTTGTGAGATTTTAAAATGACTCTGTACATTAATTTTGTTCACAGTCATTGGACAGCGTTTTATGCAAAAGAATTCAAGAGTTCAAAGGTCAAAATGGCCATAAATGATAATGGCATAATAATTCTTCAAAATCGCCATAAATTAGCTCGTCTTGTTTTGTGAAGACAGCATGCAAAATATTCTGTGTCAATGCAGCATGTGGGGGTATACGTCACGTCTGTGACAAAGCTCTAGTTTCCCCAAATGGGATCTTTAAATTCTCAATTGAAGGTTTAAGAAAGAAATTTTACACTGTCCACAAAAAAGTGAGTTTTTATTAAGCACAACATTTACTCTATGCAACTCTATGACGTGATCCTTAGTGATTATAATAAAAAAACAAGAAAAGAAAAGCATAAAAAGTAAACAGCAATTGCAATACACAACTACAAATCTAGACTTTCATATTGAAAATAACTTATAAATTCCTTCTATAAGGGTATATTGTTTAAAGCATGCGCATCCAAAATGACTCTCAGAGCTCCAGATAAGGGCCGTACAGCCGTAAATACGGCTTTTTCATGAAGGTTTACGCATTTATTTTTATAAACTAGACGTACAATTATGACTTTTATATCCCTTTTAGGCATTTACGAAAACAATCTGGCCGTACTGATACGTCCGCGTCAGCGCGGCGTGATTTGTTGGTCTCTAACCTAACGGTGCTTTTTGTTTATTTAAATTACCGAAAAGTTGTAGACTTGGTTCCGATATTATTGTCTATTATGTCGCGTGATTTCCAGATTCATGTAAACCAGTCAAAAACAATATGTATGCGCGCAAGTGAAGGCCGGCTAACTTTCGGTTTCAAAAAAACACTTTGTTGTCATATAATGGCTACATACGGTCGTCTAACGATCCTGATATTCAATATGTCAGCCCAGAAAAAGACATTGTCGCCCTGATATTAACAATTTGATTGCATCGGTGGCTACTTTGCAACTTTGACAGTTAACTGCTAAAGCAACGATTCTTTTGAAATGAGACAGTGACATTAGTGTTTATTTACTTAGATTACTAGTTGGCTTGTGTTTTCTTGTCAAGAAAAATGAAGAAATAGTATTTAGTCAAGCGTTTTAATGTGTAGTTTTATTTGTATAATAATGCAGAATGGAAAACCTAATAAAGTAACTGTTTAAGAAGCTAAATATATTTAATATAATTGCTGCAAATGATTCTGTAAAGTCAGTTATATACATTTCAATATACAAGAACACGGGCAGTACAGTACTACCTGTATTTTTGGATATGGTAGTACAGGTACTTATTGATTTTCAACGTTACTCCTTTTCTTTCTGTCAGTGGCAGTACCGTTACTAATTTCACAAATCCTTATCTGGAGCTCTGGACTCTTTACAGTGATGATTAATGTAAATATCTCCTGAAATATTTGAGGATTAATGTACTTTACTGACATGTGCATGATTTATTGTTCCAGAGATGTCCAAGGGTTACTTCAACAAGAAGGAATACATTCATTGCAAGCACATATTATATCATTCATGCACTAGACGCTTTAAGTCATTAATTAAGCTTATGTAATCATGTGACAAACAAGATAGAACGTCCAAGCCAAGACAGGTATTTTTAGCTTGGCTGTTTTCGGAGAAAACTGGAGGTATTGTCATAGCCAGCTCGTCGTCCGACATCCGCCGTCCGCATCGTGCTAAAACCTTTACATTTTGTTAAGGTTTTGAACATTGGCTCTTAAATCAAAGTGCTTCAACCTACAACTTTGAAACTTCACATGTAGCTGGACCTTGATGAGTTCTACATGCCACACCCATTTTTGGGTCACTAGGTCAAAGGTCAAGGTCACTGTGACCTCTAAAAAAAATAATCTGACAGGCTTTCGCAGCCGAGTGTGGCACCCGTTATGCGGTGATCTTGTTGAATGTATAGGATGTGTGCAAGTTACTCCCCTTTTACTGCAATGACTTATTTTAACTAGTGAATAATTTGCAATAAATGTGTTATTGTTGCAGAAATGTCCAAGGACTACTTCAACAAGAAGGAGTATATCCAGGCTTCCAAGTACGGATCGTACGCCAAGGGCGCCGCCATGGGGGGGATTATAGTCACTTTGATCGTGATTATCCTCATCATAGCACAGGCTATACATTATCACCTCAAGTTCAACTATTAGCACAGGCAAAACATTATCACAGCAAGTTCAACTACTGATTAGGCCAGCAGTGCTTTGATTTTAAAGTATATATATTTTCACCTGAAGATCAACTACTGATGATATCAGTGCTTTGATTTTACATTTTCTGTATATATGTGGACGATTGAAAATTCAAGCTATACATTATCACCAGAAGTTCAACTGCTGATGATGTCAGTGCTTTGATTTTACATTTTCTTGACTTGCACTCACCAACTGATTCTTAGAGTTAAGTCTGAAAATAAAGAATGGTCTAAGAACTGATATTTTCTTAAAAGATTTTATTGTTGAGTCTTACTTCACATTTGATACCTCAAATTACATTATCCTTCATCTAGAACAGTATGCAACTTTTTTTTTCTTCACCATTTTGGGAATAGGGCCGGGTCCCTTTGGATTGGGAAAATTTGCGGCGTTTTGACCAAAATTGGGAAATAAGTGTTGTTGTTATTTTGCTTAAACAGGCTTCAAAATTGAGAATACAGTATTATATTTACAAAGGTTGAACTTATATGAATGGGAGATGAACAAAATATTCAGAACTAAAAAAAAAAAAATTCAACCTTCCATTGGGAATTTTTAGCTCCCATTTGGGAAAAAATATACACTTTTTTCCATTGGGAATTACCGGACCCAATTTTGATATGCACTGTTGATAGCCTGCGTCTATTTAAACGATCTTGAGTCCGAGTCTTTTCTTGATATTTAAGTTTTAGAATTGTTTGGTGAATACGGGACATGGAATTCTGGGACAATAGAAAATTGTCAATGTATATTATTATCATGTATATATCCGAACAAGTAGATGGACTTCATGAAAGAATATCATGTATATTTTTATGTTTGATGCTTTTGATGTCTTGGTGTATTAATTTTGGAAAATGATAAGTTAGAGAATGTGTTTTGTTATGTCTACTTTTATTAACAGCGAATGTCCAATAAACACGTATTTTTTGTAACATTTTTCCCAAGGGAAAACAGCTGACGTGTTAATGAAATTCCTTATTTACGCCAAATTTAATTGAATCGACCGAATATGTGTTAATTTTATTAATCAAAGAGCATAGCAATTGTTGATAGTCTGTTGTACTGCATTTTCGTACCAGTCCTATATATTTCATGTGTGACCTCATATAAATTTGTTTTTTTTATTGATAAAATGTACAGAAATATTCAACTTTGCAATATCATTGATTCATGAAAAAAGCTGATTCTAAAACTGCATAATTAATTTTGAATAGAGATTTGGATAGTTTTATATAGACTCAATACATATACTAAAGATCTTGTTTCCACTTGGACGCTTAATTTTTTTGTTCACCTTAACTCTTCTGAATATTTTGGTCGAGTTCTCAATATATTTTTTTCAAATTTGATCATGCTATTCAGTTTGCGATATTATTTGCTTCATTTGCTCATATTTGCTTAATGAACTGTAAAATAACACACTCAAATTATCCCCCATCCCCCAAAAAAATAATTAAAAATAAATGAATAGAGAGTTCGTAGATTTCTGCGTATAATCTTTTATAATTAATGTGGGGAGACAAAAAAAAAGTTAATGACCAAACAGTTGAACCAGACCTACCCAAATGACTTTTGTTGACGTTGTGAATGGTTTCAGTAACTGGACACAATAAATTGTTCGTCTAGTTAAATGTACTTAGAGGTATTTAATTGTCCATTTATCAAGATTTTATGTTCTCTCGTACATTATATAATAGTGTTTTATATTCCATATGAGAATGGAAAGCTTACCAACTGGTAATTCTTATATAACAAGTGCGTTAATAGTTATAAGGACCTTTTGTTTCCTTTCTGCTGGGATCACGTTATGCATGACAAGTATATGACAATTGTAATTTGTAGTAATGTTTATACTTCTAATTTGGAATTCAATGTTTAAAACAAAAGTGAAGTAAATTTTCTGCATCTAAAAAGACAACATACAAACATGAATGAAATCTATAGATAGCTTAATTTTAGTAGGTCATATAAATCTTATGCAAGTACTGGTTCTACCCAGGGAAAAGACTCAATAATGTTTCAATAAGCCGTAGGCTTTCAACGCAATTGAGATAAAAAATAATTAGGTTAAAACTAAATACGACACATTGTGTTTTTTTTATCTCACTCCACAACAAATGATAACAATCTATCTGACAGATTTGTTAATGTATTTTTCAATTGTAAATAGTTTTGTCATATTATATCTTTTGTATCAAATTGTATATTTTTATCACCCTTTTTTTATACTTCGCTTTTTGTACAAACGTGTTTGCATAGGAATGGAAGAACAGGAAACATTTATTGCATCATGACATAATTCATTTTTAACCAGGTTTTCCGAAGGAAAAAACTGGTTATTAGATTGGCGAATGCGGGCGGGCTGGCTGGCTGGCTGGCGGGCGGAACAAGCTTGTCCGGGCCATAATTATGTCGTTAATTGTGAGATTTAAAATCATTTGGCACATTTGTTCACCATTATTGGACGGTGTTTCATGCGAAAGAATTACGTTGATATCTGCAATGTCAAGGTCACACTTTGAGATCAAAGGTAAAAAATGGCCATAAATTATCTTGTCCGGGCAATAACTATGTCATTCATTGTGAGACTTTACAATAATTTGGCACATTTGTTCACCATCATTGGACGGTGTGTCATGTGAAAGAATAACATCGATATCTCCAAGGTCAAGGTCGCACTTTGAGTTCAAAGGTCAAAAATGTCCGGGCCATAACTATGTTGTGCATTGTGAGATTTTAAAATTATTTGGCACATTTGTTCACAATCATTGGACAGTGTGTCATGCAAAAGAATTATGTTGATATCTCTAAGGTCAAGGTCACACTTTGAGTTAAAAGGTAAAAAATGGCCATAAGTGAGCTTGCCAGGGCCATAACTATGTCGTTCATTGTGAGTTTTTAAAATCATTTGGCACATTTGTTCACCATCATTGGACGGTGTTTCATGCGAAAGAATTATGTCGATATCATTAAAATCATTTGGCACATTTGTTAACCATCATTAGACGGTGTGTCGCGCGAAAAAATTACGTCAATATCTCCAAGGTCAAGGTCACACTTTGAGTTCAAAGGTAAAAAATAGCCATAAATGAGCTTGTCTGGGCTATAACTATGTCATTCATTATGAGATTTTAAAATCATTTGGCACATTTGTTCACCATCATGGGACGGTGTGTCGCACGAAAGAATCACGTCAATATCTCCAATGTCAAGGTCGCCACGACTAAAAATAGATTTATTTTAAAACAAACTTACAAAGGGGGTTAATTTTGTTTGTTCATTTCAAAAGTTCAGTTTGAGTTGTCTCCCTTTATCAGATTTTTTTTCACAATGAAAACCTGGTTTTGTGACAATTTTGTCCCTTGTTAATCATTTGAACACAATAAAATATTTGATGTCTTTTTCCAGATTCACAAAATTTTGTGGTTTTGTTCAACGGCAGATTTACACATATAATCAGCAAATAATATATCAAAGCAGAAAAATAACATACTTTCATTTCGCATGATATTTTTGACCAGGTTCAATTAATCTGTTAATTTCAATATTTGGAGCTTTTTTCATTGTATTTAAAAATCATAAAACCAACTGTAGCTAACTAGAAGTAGAAATACACTGGTACATACATTTATTGTAACTGTTTCAGGCTGATTGTAAGCTATGTATGTTTATACATATCTATCATTTTAAACACCACTGAATGACTTGTTCAATTCATGAATGAATTACCAAGTATACAGGGTTAACTTTTTGTTAAAAGAACTGTCATCGCAGGACGTTATTTAAATTGACAGTTTAACAGTTTGAGGGTGATGGCTTTTTTTATAGGATATATTTGTGTTCATTTTTTACGATCAAGAAAGTATATTCTTTTCCAAAATAAACCTTCAACGAAACACCTTTGTAAAGTAAATGTGTGCCAATTCTGTGACTTTTATACAAATAATGATATAAGAACGTGAATCACTTAGTGATGTACATGTACATTGTATATATCATGTTGTCATACAGTATAACGTAAAGAACCATTCCAATTTCTAATCCATTATATTATATATAAAGCAATAAACAAATGAAAAATTTTCACAACCTGTTGTTATGTTTGTTGTTTAAGAAATTATTTTATATTTTGTTTGTTCACCTGTCAATACACGACGATTTTGGAGTTCCGATGCTGTTGAAACTGAGATTTAGTATACCACCCCTGTTGCACGTAAATGCATGGGGGTTAACAACATGACATATAATACATTAATAAGTATCCCATTATTTATCAGCCCATAAACTTGTCGTTATGTTGTTGTTTCTTTTCAAACAACACGAGTTTACGCCAGGTTAAAGTGAAACATTAATTATGAGAATGAGAAAATAATGTTTTCGCGAATGAAAATTTAAAAAATCTATGATCTAAAGTGGTTGAAATGCAATAATCTCCCATAACCAAGTTAATTTTTAACCAGGTTTTCCGAAGGAAAAAACTGGTTATTAGATTGGCGAATGTCGGTGGGCGGGCGTGCGGAACAAACTTTTCCGGGCAATAACTATGTCGTTCATTGTCAGATTTTAAAATCATTTTGCACATTTGTTCGGTGTGTCATGCGAAAGAATTACGTCGATATCTCCAAGGTCAAGGTCGCCACGACTTAAAATAGATTGAATTTGACACAAGGGGGGTAACTAGGAACAATCAGTAACAATGCACATTTTGAATTGTCTCCCTTTATCAGACTTTTTTTTTCAAATTGAAAACCTGGTTTTGTGACAATGTTGTCCCTTGTTTTTTATTTAATGCTGAAAAAACAGTGAAATTAATAAAAGTTTTTTAATCACTTATATTTTCCTAAAACAGTGAAATGATTGAAAGTTTTGTAATCACATATTTCGCTATAAATCACACACAAAAAATGAATATAATGTCGTTCCATCGAGGTGAAGAAGATATATGTCATTCCTTCAAATTGTAAAGTCACCGTCAGGCTAGCAAATGCCGTCTCGGACGTTTGCCCATCCGAAAATAATTACCACCTTGGAAATCGACCCTACACTGGCGCTCGATTGGTCACTGTCGGCTCGGGTACTTCTTAAATGTACACCGGGTACTCTTTAAGTATACGGGTAAGGAAAATATACTAACACTTACAGGGCCAATTTAGACTGTATCCGATTTTTATTCCCGCCATAAATCCGATGTCGTAAAACGCACTACAGAATACGAAACAGAAATCCTGCCTCAACATTCTTGTTGTAGTATGAGTTTCGAATATATAGAGGTTATTTTACAAAATATTGACATAAATATGACCATAATTAATTTGGAAA
Source organism: Dreissena polymorpha (assembly GCF_020536995.1). NCBI lineage: Eukaryota > Metazoa > Mollusca > Bivalvia > Myida > Dreissenidae > Dreissena > Dreissena polymorpha. The sequence continues at coordinate 27,784,660 of NC_068369.1, forward strand.
AAAGCAGACACCGACCAATTTAGCGTTATAATTCCCGGGTACGTGTTACTATATTTACCGTACCCGGGGTATATTGAAGTAAACGTAAGAGTACCCGAGGTGCATTTAAGTAGTACACGAGCCGACAATGTCCAATCGAGCTTCAATGGCTAAGACATCTGATTAAGGCCATGATAATTAGAAATACTTGTTCAAAATATTAAATATTACTCCTCATTGACAGTTGGTCTTAAATAATATTTAAATATTTCTAAAATACAGTCCCGATAACTATAGGGGCAAGTGTAAAGCTTAATTTGTTTTTTCTAACTATTTGTATCGCTTATCAACCTGTGAAAACATAATCCGAGTAATTTCTGAATGACGAAAGGGTCAGTTACCGGGGTTGAGAACCCAACACAGTCACGTGATACTGCACCCTGGTTACCAGGGTTGAGAACCCAACACAGTCACGTGATACTGCACCCTGGTTACCGGGGTGGCGCATGTCCGGGAGGGCAGATATGTACGGCTAACGTGTCCTACGATACAATTGAATAGACCCTTTTCACAATCAGCCAAAATTGATAAGAGGGCGAAGTCACGTGACTCTCAGAATTTCAGAACGAGGCTGAACGTGTATCCTATTCTAATAGTTCATATTTAAAAAAAATTCTTTAAAACAAATCAGGGTTTGACATCGAATTGTTTGATCACATTTCCAACTTCTCGTAAATTATTCATTTACGTTCATCGAAAATCACAAACATAGCACTGCTGTTTTGAACATCAAATACAAAGTTAAAATGATACTATAAATCAAATTATTTTATTCACACAACAAGTGATGTCCAATTGCGATAAGTGCGGAATTCAAATATCATTCAACTTCCACTCTCATTGATGTATGTTAAAGGGACATTTTCACAGATTTTGGCATGTATTGAAGTTTGTCATTAATTTTGCAAAATATGAGAAACGATCGCGGAATCGTCAGCTGTCCGATAATTACAGTCTTGTTTTTCTAGACTTCAATATCAGGGCGCAGGATCACGTGACTTTTTGGACTTTACAATTCAACGTTAATAGATGAAAACATCATGGAGCTTTTTTCAAATAACGTTTTACAACATTTTATTCTTAAGAATTTCATCTAGTGCATAAAAGACTGTTTTTATGCTGCTTATGGCAATTTGAAATACATCAGAATTACTTAAATACGCATGTGTTCTTGGCCAAAAAAATCGATGTGTACAGCATTTAAGTACATTGTTAAGCTGCACGCAACGTGGAATTGTGGCACTGATTTCAGACGTATTCAGGGATTTATTCTTACATCTTAAGATGTCGACACAAACTGCAAGAAAAACTGTTTTTATGCACTACAGATTCTTGCAAATTTATTTCAATAACTTGAGATATTAGCAAACATAAAGTTCTGAACGGTGTGTTTAAATTTTGTTTCGCTCGTGTGTAAACCCTTGTGAGCCCCGATGATCATGCACCCTGATATTGTTTCTCTAATATTGTCAAAGGCGTCCTTTTACAGGCGTGGATTCAGGCGACACTTGTACACTAGAAGTTCTGGTCCTGCCTGTGACGTCATTTAAACCGGAAATGTCACGAATTTTGCTGACGTCACGCTTAAATGATATCCGATTTGAGGTGCGATTCCTGTGGAAGCATTTTTGTACCAGCTTAAGAAATTTCTGGCGAAATTTTCGCCCGCTGATGCAATACAGGTAAAAATTCAGCGCATGGCTTAAATCCGAAAGCACAAACACGATTTGCATGACTAAATAATATTTCGCGACACCATGAGCGCTTTCCATCCACGACCAATAGGCTTTTACGATGAAAAACGTGCAGTTGGGTAAAGTTAAGACCACGAAGGCTACGGACACGGATAGCAGCATCACCGTAATCTGACGTTGATAATTTGAAGTCTCTGTGGAATGACGTTGTTCGGCAGAAAGATGACGTTTCTCTAAAGTCGACTTTCGGATTTTGAAAATTATTAATCCGTTAAATACTAGGATAAACAACGTCGGAAGGAACGCATATAGTGCTCCGTCAATCCAGTACCACGTAAACGTATGGAACGTACGAAAGTCCTGCTTTGACGCACACGTCCACGTTAGGAAGACGTCACTCATTTCTTCGAACGTGAACAGAAACTGAATATTTGCCAAGAAAACGACAATGAACAAAACTGCCAGTACGCAAATACTACTGCGTTTCTGGCACAGTTGTTTGACTTTCAGTGGCAACGTGACGGCGATGAAGCGTTCAAGCGTTAACGCTACCACTATCCAGTTAGCGTACATAACCGAGGTACTTCCTAACGCATAGAACCATTGACAACCTACGTCGCCGAGGCGCGAATTCGTGGCAGTGATCCGCACATACGAAAATTTGATCAATAACGATGTCAAATCCGCAACCGCCAGCGCTGCCATGTAGAGATCCGAGGATCTGAACGGTTTCATGTTTGATGACGTCACGAAGCAAGCGACGTTTCCGGGAATTCCGATTCCGCAAATGACGTATAGATAGTATCTATTTATAGCAGCCGCTATGTCGTATTCGACGTAATCGCTGTGTCTGTTCGAGTAGTAATAGATGTACTCCGAAGCGTTCTCGTTTGTGATATTTGCGTCACTGTTATTCCAGTTCTCCGTAGTTTCCATTTTAGTGGGTATATACGCAAGCACATTTGACGTTTCCATAGAAAATGTTGCTATGGCGTTGTTTAGGTTGCGTCGAAACGACCGTCATAGGTTCCTTCCACTTTTTATATCACGGTTTCATTAAATTGTTTACATTGTCATGACGTCAAGTTTTTGGGTAAATGTTTAGTTTAATAGTTGGCATTGTTGATATCCTGTTTATGTTTTCTTTTTCAATCTTCTTCATAAAACAAGGAATGTAGTTCGTCCTATTTTATTGTGCCTGGAAAGAAAAAAAAACGTCATATTGTAAAACATGACTTAATTTGTCAATTTGTATTTTTTTAACGATTCAATGACTTCAATTTTGTGAAACTACAGGTTTTGTTAACCGGTTTAAAATATTTAAAAAAAAATCAGTCATATACATTTCGTGTTTTTATAAGGAATATTTGAATAGAACAACTATCAGGACAATATCGTATTCCACAAAACATGTACCGGTTGTTATATTTTTCCATAATACGTGTATGGAACTTGTGACGCATTTTTAAAACTCCTGGAATTTCTGCTGTCATAATTATCCTCCCCCACCGTTAACCTGTCATTTGTGTGATGTTTAGTATCTGCTGCGTCCATTTAGCGTCGGGATCATAAATGTCTTAGCAGCCTTGAGTGTACTAGACGGGATTAGTCTCGTCTCTAATGTGTTTCGTGGAATTTACTATGGAATGCCGGGAATTCGACTCCCGGTCGGAAAAGATGCGGTAAAAATATCGACGTCTGACAAAGTCAGCGACTTCAAGGCAAACACTAAAGGACCCACCCTAGTTATACTTTCTACGGATTGGGTAAAGGTTTGCCCTTGTCCCCATCCTTAAGTTTCGTCGGAATTTAGGCGAAGCTAACTGTCCCAGGTTTTGACTTTTATTGAGTATTAAACTTCACCTTAAGCCAAAAAATGTTGAATAAATGTATAAATCCCCCCCCCCCCCCAGTAGAACCGAATGAATAATGCTGAAGATTTGATTGGATAAAAGAAAGAATTTCTCCAAATCTTTGTCTTTATCGTTCATTCGTTATTTCGTTCGTTCGATCGTTCGTTCTTTTTTTTCATTCATACGTTCGTTCGTTTGATCATTCTTTTTTTAATTAATTAATTAATATATTTATTAATTAATGTGTTCGTTTGTTTATTCATTCCTTCGTTTGTTCATTCATTCATTCATTCATTCATTCATTCATTCGTTCATTCAATCATTACTTTAGTCACCACTATATATGCATCCATCTATCTATCATTTATAGATGGTCATCGACAAGACCTTCAACCCTCAACACAAATGTACGAATGCTGTTTTGTAAAATATTCATTCAATCGGGAGCCATAATGTAAGTTATACTGCAGCTACCTTCGCGCAGAGATTTGACTGGAACCAGCATAGCTGGATCAAATTCCTGCCTTTATAACCGACCACGAGATGATAGCCAAGCCACGTGGTACAATTATTGTACCGTTGTTAATTTTACTTTTTTAAATTTAGGTATTTTATTTTTTAATTATGAACCTTAACATAAACATTATTTTCAAAATATAAAAGAAAATGATATAACTTTCATAATATAATACAAAAATGTACTTTAAACAAATCCTATAAAATTTGGTAGGATTTTCTTGTGATTACGATGGTACGTGAGAGCAAGGAACGACAACTCTGCATGGAGATTGCAACCTCAACGCAAATGTACGAATGCTGTTTTGTAAAATATTCATTCAATCCGTAGGCAAAAGGTGAGTTAAATAGGAGGACGACCATGTTATTGCATTTGCATGTGGTTTATCATTGAGAACGGACAAAGAAGCAGGAATTAAAGCTGTTATCGTTTCTATTTTACAATATTTCGAAACGTTAATTTAATGTGTTCCCAAACGGCTCAAAGTTTGTTTTTTTATAAAAGTAAACAATGCCCTTGTCGTATGAGAAACCACTTAAAGTTACTTATATATTTTTTAAATATTATGCTTTAGGTACATTTATCATATTTATAGTTACTCAGTTACCGGTACCAGTAGTGTTTAACTGATATAGCAATGTCTTATTAAATACAAACTGTGTCATGCGGACATGGGTCTTATGCCATATCATGGTGAAAATTCACGTGACTTTGTGGGGTTTGCAATTATACGTTCACGGATGTAAAAACACCGGAAATGGAGCTTTTTCATATCTATATATTTTTTAAATCTTACGAATTTCTACTAGTGCATTCAAGACAGTTTTTAATGCTGCTTATGGCAATGTAAAATACATAAGACTTAATTTATTTAATCAGCCTTTGTACTTGGCAATAAATTCGATGTGTGCACCATTCATGTGCACTGTTATGCTGCACGCAACGTAAAATTTGGGCACCGAGTTCCAGTCGTATTCAAGGATGTACTATGAATCTTAAAATATCGGCACCAACTATCTTCTATGCACTACAGATTTTTGCACATGTATTTCAATAATTTGTGATATTAATATATTTGTATACATGTATATATATTTGTATTTGTATTAACAATATTTGTGTTAACGGTGTTTTTATATTCTGTTAAGCCTGTGTGTAAACCACTGTGAACCCCGTTGATCCTGACCCCTGTATATGCGACCAGCGTATATCTATACCAGCCTGTGCGACCAGCGTATATCTATACCAGGCTGTGCGACCAGCGTATATCTATACCAGGCTCTGCGACCAGCGTATATCTATACCAGGCTGTGCGACCAGCGTATATCTATACCAGGCTGTGCGACCAGCGTATATCTATACCAGGCTGTGCGACCAGCGTATATCTATACCAGGCTGTGCGACCAGCGTATATCTATACCAGGCTGTGCGACCAGCGTATATTTATACCAGGCTGTGCGACCAGCGTATATCTATGCCAGGCTGTGCGACCAGCGTATATCTATACCAGGCTGTGCGACCAGCGTATATCTATACCAGGCTGTGCGACCAGCGTATATCTATACCAGCCAGTGCGACCAGCGTATATCCATACCAGCCTGTGCAACCAGCGTATATCTATACCAGCCTGTGCGACCAGCGTATATCTATACTAGCCTGTGCGACCAGCGTATATCTATACCAGGCTGTGCGACCAGCGTTTATCTATACCAGGCTGTGCGACCAGAGTATATCTATACCAGCGTGTGTGACCAGCGTATACCCATACCAGCCTGTGCGACCAGCGTATATCTATACCAGGCTCTGCGACCAGCGTATATCTATACCAGGCTGTGCGACCAGCGTATATCTATACCAGGCTGTGCGACCAGCGTATATCTATACCAGGCTGTGCGACCAGCGTTTATCTATACCAGGCTGTGCGACCAGCGTATATCTATACCAGGCTGTGCGACCAGCGTATATCTATACCAGGCTGTGCGACCAGCGTATATCTATACCAGCCAGTGCGACCAGCGTATATCCATACCAGCCTGTGCAACCAGCGTATATCTATACCAGCCTGTGCGACCAGCGTATATCTATACTAGCCTGTGCGACCAGCGTATATCTATACCAGGCTGTGCGACCAGCGTTTATCTATACCAGGCTGTGCGACCAGAGTATATCTATACCAGCGTGTGTGACCAGCGTATACCCATACCAGCCTGTGCGACCAGCGTATATCTATACCAGGCTCTGCGACCAGCGTATATCTATACCAGGCTGTGCGACCAGCGTATATCTATACCAGGCTGTGCGACCAGCGTATATCTATACCAGGCTGTGCGACCAGCGTTTATCTATACCAGGCTGTGCGACCAGAGTATATCTATACCAGCGTGTGTGACCAGCGTATACCCATACCAGCCTGTGCGACCAGCGTATATCTATACCAGCGTGTGTGACCAGCGTATATCTATACTAGCCTGTGCGACCAGCGTATATCTATACCAGCCTATGCGACCAGCGTATAGCCATACAAGCCTGTGCGACCAGAGTATATCTATACCAGCGTGTGTGACCAGCGTATACCCATACCAGCCTGTGCGACCAGCGTATATCTATACCAGCGTGTGTGACCAGCGTATACCCATTCCAGCCGGTGCGATCTGGAGCCACCATGATCGCTAATGAGACCACGAAACTTACGTGACTTTATAGTGGGTAGCTCCTGATCTGACTGCGCTAATGAATTACGTTGGTCGTATTTTACATAAGACCCGTTTTCGCATGACATGGCTCCTATATTATCTTGTGTGTGTATATCGTTGAGAGATACCAGTTATCTGTTATCAGGTAACTGTTGCGAAAACTTACCTATGAAACCCGTTACATGTTTTATACGAGTTAACACCGTTACAGTACAGTTCAAGGTAATATAAAACTTTGCATTAATTCATTTTAAAATATATGTTCGGGTGCATCTCTCACTTCCTCTCGGATTATTCATGAATTAAGGTACGTGTTAACGACCATCGATTGGCCTTTAACAACCAATTAATATGCTTGTTATTTTACAATGCATATTGTTTGCATCGTTTTTGTTTTGATACTGACGCATGCAAATTAAGTTACTCGACCTAACCTAACATATGGTGACATTTAATGACTGATGCATTATTGTAATTATTTTTTTGGTAATGTGAAATGAAACAAATATATTGAATGCCTAAAATATATAAACGAAATGACTGTAATTTGCGATTAAATATATAATTATTACATAATTAATTAATAGATAAATAAAAAGATAAATAAATAAATTGTATATAAATAAACGTACGAACGAACTAATCATTCAACCAAAAAACGATCAAACAAACAAACAAATAAATAACTTCATCGTGTATTTGTATTACCATATTTACTTCTAATCGTATATTCGCATATAATTCCACTTTTTTTATTAATATTCTAAAAGTGTATGAAAGTACCTGTATAACTAATTCACCCTTTCGTCGGCGACAAAACCCGTTTGCACCGTAACTGAAAATGATCCGAATATCCTTTCTACAGGTTTCGATTTGACACTTTACAAGACACAGCCGTATTGTTTGGGAATTCGATTTCAATATCAATTATAGGAAAGATGTTTCCCGTTTGGGCAAACAGGAAAGATGTCAAACAAATGTGCAAAGCAAGATTGAGTTTTTCAATTTGGAGTTATAGTTGATTATGGGTAAATTAACCACGAGTTTAAGTTCTGGGCCCGTATCCAATAAACCATTCTCAGACCCAAGAATAAAGAAAATATTTAGAGCCAAGAATGATATAACTGGGTCGCGCTCTGCGAAAATAGGGCTTAACGCATGGGCATCAAGTGTCGTCCCAGATTAGCTTGTGCAGTTCTCTATAGTGTGTTTATCAGTACAAAACTGAGCTGCTGATAAGCAAGGTATCAACGATAATGCAACAATTAAATTCAGAATCTCACATTATCCAAATTATTGTTTGGCAATCGAGAAACACTTAGAACCACAAATTATCTGAGCAAAATAAATCTATACCGTTTTATTGATCGTTGTTTATCGATCAGTATACAACGATAAACACGAACGTCTCTCACACACGCACATATTCGCCCGCACGGCATATTATTAATATTATTTTTTTTTGTACTGTGATTAGAATAGCCCGACTGCATTGTCATGGCCCTCGTGAATTATTCGCATAATTTTACATGAATTTTGTTTTGTTCATTAAAGTTTTGAGCAGTGGTTGGTACACGCTTCTCCCCTCTGCGATCCGGGTTCAATCCCTGTACCCGGGCGCATGTGAGCTTGGTTGGTGTCCACCATACCGGACATGCGGGGTTTCTTTCGGGTACTCCGGCCTCCCCTTACACCAAAATTTAAAATATGTCAATAACAACCAAATAGCTGGAAACTGCAGCTGTAATTCAAAATTTGTCCCAACGTTCACGAGTCTAGTATGTAAGGAGTTTTGCACAAGTTAATTCAACAACATACTCGTTTTCATACACACGTACAGTTTATTTCACGTTCGTGCAGTAAAATATATGATACCTGTTTTAAGATAAAGTTACCCAGCAAGTGTTGTAACAGTGTGATGCAACAGCGAAAAGCACTGGCCCAGATCTTGGCATACGTTCTTTAGAAGCGGTACGGATTTAACAAGTCCTGATTTTCTTTGTCAAGGAACGTATGCGAATAATGTGTTTAATGCTGATTATTGTTAGATTTTTTTCTTAATGCTCGAATCGTTGTCTTTTAAATTAAATTGTAACAATTTGTAATTTCGCTAAATCACGTTATGGCTGCATCCATTATGGCGTCTGCCTGTAAAGCGTTTGTTTCGCGTGCAATTATTGCATAGATCCAGCAAATTATTTTGTTAAATGAAATCCATGACAATATTTACCAACATCCGCGCAGAGATTTGACAGGAACCAGCATAGCTGCATCAAATCTCTGCCTTCATAACCAACCACACGATGATAGCCTTGCAACGTGGTACAATAATTTTACCGTTGTAATTCCAACTCTTTTTTAATTAAGGTATTTTTTTATTATGTATCTAAACTTATAAACTATTTTCAAAATATCAAAGAAAATGATACTACTTTTCATAAAATAATTCTCTGGTAGGATTTTCTTGTGATGGCAGGGATTGCATGTGAGAGCTCTGCGTGGGGAATACATATTTACACGACCTATTTTACCAGTGGTACTCGGATGAGGTAATTACCATCTCCACGCAGAGTTGTGGTTCTTTGCTCTCACATACAATCTCTGCCATCACAAGAAAATCCTACCAGATTTGGTAGGATTTTATTTTATTGGTTAAAGTATTATGAAAAGTAGTATACTTTTATTTTACCTGTTGAACATATTGTATAAGTTTAGGTTCGTCAAAAAATTAATTACCTAAATTAAAAAATAAGTCAAAGTAACAACGGTAAAATTATTGTACCAGGAATTTGCTGGTTCCCGTCAAATCTCTGCGCGGAGGTTGGGTAATTACGTGACAAACAAAATGACGACACCAATGCCGAGTTTTTTCGCCGTTTTATACCCTTTATTACTGCTACTGAAAAGGATACCATAAACTAAACTGCGGCAAACCGATTGAAACCTATCTGGAGCGTGTTTTAAATAACTTTGGTCCAATCACAGGGGCTGGAACGATGTTGGGATTTTATAATATTTAAAGTGTATATTGACCAAGAATTTCTAAAATCAAAATAGTAACTATTATTATTTTTGATTCTGATTTTTTGCTTTTTTAGTCAAAACAATATATTATACTATCCCAGCATGGTTACAGATCCCTCCCCCCCCCCCCCCCCCCCCCCTGGGCGTACAATGCTATGCTACGTTTAAGCGAGTGCTGGTATTTCGCAATTTCACAAGATTAAAGTTGACGTTTCTCTGAATGTTTCTATGTTGATGTCGCTGAGGACGAAGTTGCGGTAGGGGGGGGGGGGGGGTGATTATGTGGATGATGATGAGGGGGAGAAGAAGGAGTAGGATAAGAAACGATATTATTGAAATGATATTTATCAATATCAGGTCAACGGTCAGACAACTTAATGCCAAGATGGCCGCCCTCTTGCAGAATAAATGCAAGTTTCTTTGCAGTGACCTCGGCAAACATGCTAGAGATCAGAAGGCTGGACATTTTAAAACCAACATGGCCGACCTCTAAGAAAATAAATGCAATTTTTAACTTTCAGTGATCTATAAATCGGCCAAAGTCCAAAAGGTCATATGTCTAAAAACTAAAATCTAAGCAGATCTCTTATCAGATCTCAGAACTCATAATAAGTCAAGTTTCATTTCGTTGACCTTGTAAATCTGGTAAAATGTTCGGAGGTCAGACATTTTAATACCAAAATGAACCGACTGCTCAAAAAATGAATGGAATTTTACGTTCGGTTACTTCAAATAATAGGTCAAAGTTCAGAAGGTAAGACGATAAGGTAAAAGAAACAAGATGACCGTCCTCTCGAAAAATAAATTGTAATCTTTTCAGTGAAATCAAAAATCAGGCCAAAGGTCAGAAGGTCAGAAATATAAAAATCCAAGATGGCCGACCTCTCGCAGAAAGAATGGGATCGTTTCGAGAAGCCGGAACACAGTCACGTGTATAAGCAGATCGCGACAGTGATGCACAAGGGAATATCACAGGAAGAGGTGGCGCAGTTCTATAGCAAATGGGCAGACGACCTGCAGTATGAGAAAGTAACTGGATAAGGATAAAATGTCACATAAAAATGCAACAATCGGCAATTTATTCTTATAAAATCATAAAAATTCAGATGTAAATTCTTTCATAAATGTATACTAGTAAAGCTAAGTTAATGTCAATGTGGTTGACGTCCGCATCTTACAGGAGCTACCAGAAGACGTTTACAATGCGCCAATTGTGACAGCAGCAGCGGCCGCCGACGGAATGACGGCGGAGGAAAAAGCGTCGGTGCGTGTGTTTGACGTCGCTGCCGGCACCGGCTTGTGCTCTCTTTGGGTACGCATGAGGCTTAATAAACGCGTGAATTACGTGTTTAATGGTAAGTAATGCTCGATTGGTCATTGTCGGCTCGGTACTACTTACATGTACCCCAGGTACTCTTAAGTCTCTTAAGTATTTATATACATTATATATTAAATGTCGTAAACAACATTCCTCATATGACAAAGGTTTAGGAAATATCTGAACTTCTCTAAATTTTAATAAGATAATTATGGGCCTTCTTAGTTTTAACACCAAACTTGTTTAACCCATTTATGCCTAGCGTCTAGAAAAAAGGCCTTGGCAAACAGCGTAGACCCAGAGGAGACGCCGCATGATCTCATCAGGGTCTGCGCTGTTTGCTTTAAGGAATTTCTGTAATAAATATTATTAATATAGAAATAAATATACTAGACATCCCTTATGTTGGAAATAAATTGATCCAATTTAGTAGGATGGGAGAGTCCACTAGGCATAAATGGGTTAAACTAATAAGAATACTGTTATTGTAACAACATTTTGTACGCAAAACTCAACAAAACTTATTTGTAATTTTCACATTAAAGCCCCATAAACACTCAAAATATTTCGTATATATTTCGAAAGACAAAGTTAACACTTAAAAAATCAGTGTACCTTTTAGCAATAGCCAACATTGCAACGTTGGATGTGGTCTGTTAAAATAGATTTAACGAGATACAAAATCCTCGGTTATATTTTGTGTGTGACAATATATTCAATGTAAATATCCGGCGACTATATCCGAACATTTCGAGCGAACGCGAGGTTGGATGCGCACAGAGTCGGAAGCTCGACGCTGCCCGAAGCCAATCTCGCGCTTGCTCGTAAATGTTTGGATATTTATTTTCCTTATGGTGCATTGTAACCGCCCTGAACGCATTTCACGGTCATATAACGTTTTCGTATCTTCGTTCCCACGGTTTCCAACACATCGGTCATATGATGTTTTCATAGCTTCGTTCCCATGGTTTCCAACACATCGGTCATATGATGTTTTCATAGCTTCGTTCCCACACTTTCCAACACACCGGTCATATGATGTTTTCATAGCTTCGTTCCCATGGTTTCCAACACATCGACGGCCTTGACCCCTCGGAGGGAATGCTGGCGAAGGCTCGGGCCAAGAACTTATATGATCGCTACATATGCGACTTTATCACGGATAAGAGGCTCGACATTAACGACGGTACGATTGTTTTGTTGTTTCTAACTCGTATATCATCATCGTTTCAAACATCACCACAATTATAATCACCGTCGTTGTTGTAATAATCGTTTTCATCATCAATATCATATCATTATTAAGCGTTCACGATTATTATTATTTTATTGTTAATATGATCAAAATTCCATCAACAATATTTATTATTCCAATTGATACGATCTAAAATTAAAAATGCAAACATTATTTTTAATTTAATAAAGATTTGATGAAAAACAAGATTATGTAAACACGCTGCAGATCTAAATGATTCTTTGTTCAGAGAAGTACTTTTGGTCAAATTGAAGATCTTGTGAATTTTGAAAGTATTGCAAGACGCTTTAGTATTAGAATTATCGTTCTAGACAATGCTAACCATACCCTAACTCTAGACGCTTTAGTACATGTATGACAATAATTCTTGTAGATAATGCTGTTGTCAGTAATTTTGTTTTTAATGCTACAATGGTTGTAGATAATCTCGATGTGGGTAATTTTCTTTTCACCTTTGCTTCCACCTTTGCTTCGGTTACACTTTAGTTTAAACCTATTTATTTAAGCTCGATTGCATAGAAATCCTAAGGCTTATTTGAAACGCTCTCGAGTCCGTTATCTGGGACTAAAATCAGTACTGGTGTCTGTGTGGGGGATCTCAAGAAAGCTCCCACATTGGGGATCGAGCCCTTGACCTCCCAGTCGATATGTATGTATGTATTTCTTTTGACCTTGCAGTCAAGGATAACCCATGAAAGTGCATGCACTTATTTCCAATGGGGTCCTTTGGTTTTTGCTGAAGAGACAACAAGCAGAAGAGACAGTAGTGGGATACAAGGAATCCGGGTGCGATACCCTAGCTTTATGCGAATAGATCCTATGGTTTGTTTACGTACTCAGTGTATAGCACCGATACACGCAGGAATTACCTGGGTTTCATTCCAGTACATCTCTAGATGGGTGGGAAACACTTGAAGCATTTCTGAAATTTCCAGTGCCCCGGCCGGGAATGGAACCGGGGACCTCTGGAATGGTAGACCAGAGTGTTACCACTCGACCACCGCACCACCCAATAGGCGGATAGCATATCCATTACGCGACGTTGGTTACTGTTTCAGACACGTACGATGTGCTGACAGTCAGTGCAGGGCTTGGCGAGGGACATATCCCGTGCTGTGCTCTGTACGAGATGGTACGAGTTGTCAAACCAGGTATTTCTAAGATGAAAACAGTCCAAGAGGGGCTAATCACGTGATCGTCAAGATGGCGAATTCCATGTCGAGACAGTTATTTTTCGCCGTTTTATACGCTTTATTACTTTTGTTTCATTGTTAAATGAAGCTCACTTTCCAGCCATATCAGTAAAAAGGTGATTAGCGTTTATTTCGTATTTAAATTCGCTTTATATTTCGACTTAATCCCCGCGAATTTTTCTTAACGGAGCTGTAATTAGGTCATCCCGCTATGAAATTTCGCAGCGAGTAAAGTCGAGATATAGAGCGAATATTACCAGTAATACGAAATAAACACTAGTATCTTTCTTGTTGATATGGCTGTAAAGTTAGCGGAATTAAAAAAAATAATACAAGCTATAAAGGGTATCAAACGGCGAAAAATACCTGCCCAGCATGGACGTCGCCATCTTGGCTATCACGTGATTATCCCATCAGGTTCAGGCGGGTCAAATACTGCGGCAAAAGTCCTGCCAGTCAAGTTTTAAAAATGTTCGCCAGTTCATCGCATATCATCGTTTTTGCAGTCTGATGGAAATCATCGCAATTACTACGGAATACCGTTAGGGCCATCGTGGTTACACATTAAAATCCTGAGGGCGACAATGCGATAGTGCAATAGTACGATGGCGACAACGCGCTAGTACGATGGCGACACTCCGATAGTACGATGGCGACGATGCGATAGTACAATGGCGATAGTGCGACAACGCGATAGTACGATGGCGACAATGCAACAACGCGATAATACGATGGCGACAATGCGATAGTCATATCGTACTGTCGCCATCGTATCATCCCATTGACACAATCGTACTATCGCATTGTCGCCATCGTATTATCGCTTTGTCGTACTGTCGTCATCGTATTATCGCATTGTCGCCATCGTACTATCGCACTGTCGCCGTTGTATTATCGCACTATCGCATTGTCGCCAGCGTACTATCGCACTGTCGCCATCGTATTATCACACTATCGCATTGTCGCCATCGTACTATCGCACTGTCGCCATCGTATTATCGAACTGTCGCCATCGTACTATCGCATTGTCGCCATCGTACTATCGCGTTGTCGCATTGTCGCCATCGTACTATCGCGTTGTCGCCATCGTATTATCGCACTATCGCATTGTCGCCCTCTGGATTTTAATGTGTAACCACGATGGCCCTAACGGTATTCCGTTAATTGCTCCTCTTATGTACTGTTTGATAGTTTTAAGATTTATGCAGAAATTAAAAATAATTTGTTTTAAACATATTTATAATGGTTCTAACGATTTGAATACTTAAACATTTCTAAAACAATATCATTTGCAGTATAGACATTTTCATACGTGGGACCTGAATGCATGAAAACATCTTAGCAAAAACTTATGTAAATGTATTTAACTAAACAATATCCTACTTAAATCACTTTGTTCGTGCTGAGGTCTTTTTTACATTACATCTTTTCAAGCAAATAAATATTGCTGAATGGAGAAATATTTTATTATTTTGAAAACGGAAATTATACATAGACTTTCATATTGAAACTTTAACTTGTAAGTTTTCTTTTGAATACAATTAAAATTTAGAGTTGTCCAGAAAGCGAACGGTCTCTTTTTGTTTTTCAGGTGGTCGCATTGTCATCGTAACTCGAGCCCAGCACCTAGAGACTGTGGAGGAGTACAGAGACCGTCTCGAACCTCTTATGGACCGTCTTGAAGTCGAGGGAAAATGGCAGAAACTGGAGCGGAAAATATTTCCTGGATTTTTCTTGGATAAAGAAGGAATTCTGTGGAAGTACCAAGTGTGCTAAGAGTGCATGTCAGGAACGATATAATTACTGTTTCATGGGGTGAATTCGCGGTTCCCGTACCTTGTAAATACGAAGACGCTCATATTTAGGGACTATTTAATGGTGTATAAACGTTCGTTCGAAAGTATACCGAAATAATTAACCCATTTATGCCAAGTAGACTATCCTTTGCTTCAAAATTGGATCAATTTATTTCTAAAATAAGGGCTATCTGGTATATTTATTTTTATATTTAGAATATTTCTTACAGAAATTCCTTTAAGCAAACAGCGCAGACCCTGATGAGACGCCGCATCATGAGGCGTCTCATCTGAGTCTACGCTCTTTGCCAGGGCCTTTTTTCTAGACGCTAGGCATAAATGGGTTAATACGTTTTTCACAGATTCGTTATCGAATAAGTTGGAAATCACAGTACAACAATAAAACGTAGCAACTTTGCGTTTGTTTTCCATAGCATGGTCTTGTAACGAAATCAAGTACTAGGAATTTCGACCATTGAATTCGTAAAGTTTTATGCGTGCTGACAAAACGACGGAAAGGGTCAAGTTGATTTTCGCGTGTCGACCTTCGAGGTCGATGCTAGACATACAAGCGATGCACGATATGACACTCGACATTTGAAGTCGACATGCGACAATCAATATTTGAGGGTCGCATATCACGCTAGGTTTAAGAAAAAAAAGATTGCTGACAATCTTGACTGTCGACTGAATTGTCGACTGTCATATCGTGCGTCGCGATGAATGTCTCGTGTCGCTTCGCATGTTGACTTCAATTGTCGCATGTCGACTTCAATTATGTCGACCTTCAAGCGCGACACTCGACATTTGAGCGTCGCATGATACGACGCGCGACATGCGATATGACACTCGACACTATCTCGAGCAAATATCGCGCAAAATTGTTACATCAACAAACCTCGTTTTCAAGATACACCTTATGAGTTTATAAAAGAAGAAACGAGTACGTATATCATCCGGAAACAATATGTTTAACACAGATCAGCATGAATGGATTTTTGGCAACGAATAGCCTCCATAGTTACAGACTATACAGGATAGATTACGATTCTTTTTTTGCGAAAGTTGTCGACTTAACATTTCAGGATTAGGGTGCCTTCACCTATCGGTATCTGATTTGACCTGATGTGACTGCCACTCCGGATCACTCTGGATCAGCAGAGGACTCCGGAAATAGCCGATGTATCGCGATTGACTCCGCTTAGCGAACGATTTATTGCATATATTGCGGAGTTTCCGGAGATAGCCGTTGTATCACGATTGACTCCGGATCATCGAACGATTTATTGCATATATTGCGGAGTTTCCGGAGAAAGTCGATGTATCACAATTGCTGTGACTGCATGTGTACCTCATCGTTGCCCCGTTACAGTTTACTTTATGCTGGCGCACAATCTTCACGCAGTTGTCGTTCCATGCTCTCACATAAAATTTCTGCCATCACAAGAAAATCCTTCTAGATCTGGAAGGATTTTTGTTAGTATGTTATTATGAAAAGTAGTATAATGTTCTTTTATAGTCTAAAAACCTATCGGTAAATGACACGTGTCTTGAATTGTGAGATAAAACAACCGAAATATTAGTATCCATGATAAAAGGGAAATCGTTTAATTATCTAGCCACACATGTGTGACGTATGCAAGCCAGAATAGTCTATCGACAATTGCCAATTTGATATCAATAAGACTGTGTGACTTCAAGTTTCTTTCGGAATGTATAGTGCTTTGATGTTCTATTTACAAGACGCAATTATTTTTTTTAAAATCCGCGTCATGCGAAAATGGGTCTAATGCAATATACTGCCAGCGTGGCTCCAGCACAGCATTCGCGCAGTCTTGTCGGAATATGCATACAGAATAGGCTACTCTGGCGATACCACGATACATTGCGTGCTTTTTATAGCGGAAAGCGTAGCCCCTGACATGACTGTGTAAGTGCGCATGCGTAGCCCCTGACCAGACTGTGTAAGTGCGCATGCGTAGCCCCTGACCAGACTGTGTAAGTGCGCATGCTGAGCTTAAGCTACGCTTTCCGCATTAACATAAGATCCATTTCCGCATGACGCGTATGTTACCGTTTTATTTGAATGTGTGGAAAGAAAACTGCGTTTTGATTAATATCAACATATTCCATGATTCGATGACGAAAAAATAAATTCAAAATAAACCATGTGATGTAATCTCACGTAGTAAAATTTGTTTGAATCTACGAACACTGTTATGTGGTTAAATATTCGTGCACATCATGACACACATTGCATGCGGTGGATATGCGACTATTCAGTGAAAAAAGAGCACAGCAATGCTAAAACCTTTGTTTTTATTTTAATAACTTAGAAACGTAAATTGTCTACCTTTATTTCAAAGTCAGGATATACGTCGAATATCTTTAAAAAAAGAAAAGATATTTCTTGAGTTCTTTTCTGGTAGTATATTCGGGGTTGTTTACAGTAAACTACATAACTCACAACAACCGACTGACGTACGGTGCAGTATGTCAACCGCATCTTTCGCTGGTCCACTTCTGTCGTTATTTAAATCAATAAACGTACGTCAAATGTGAGGTAACCTTGCGTCAGCCTAACGGTGTCCGAGCTGACTTTGCAAAGTTTCATCAAATTTATGTTTTGGTCCTGCGTTCTTGCGTGCGTCTAGTCTACGGGTCTGGGGTCGTATTCCAGTAGCATCTTAAGTTAAATTTTATTCTTATCCTTAAATACATT
This sequence comes from Dreissena polymorpha, assembly GCF_020536995.1. Lineage (NCBI taxonomy): Eukaryota > Metazoa > Mollusca > Bivalvia > Myida > Dreissenidae > Dreissena > Dreissena polymorpha. The sequence continues at coordinate 27,802,764 of NC_068369.1, forward strand.
TAAAGCTGAGCTGATTTAAAAAAAAGTTCCGGTTCGTTAATAAACATTGCCGCCAAGGGGGGGGGGGGGGGGGGGGGGGGGGCGTGCAGTTTTGCTTACAGTAGTAAAGCCTTGTAAACACTAGAGACGTCGCATTTTAGTCCAATCTTTATGAAAGCTGTTAAGAACAAATGTTCATATGATATCTGGGCCGAGTTCGAAATTTGTTCCGGTATGTGTAAAAAAAAATGTCTACCAGTGGGCGGAACAGTTTCTATACTATGGCTATAGTAAAAGCTTGTTAACACTCTAGAAGGCACATTTTTAGTGTTATCTTCATGAAAATACACACGGTCAAAACATGTGTTTTAATGATATCTCAGCTGAGTTTGAAAATGGCTGCGGCACGTTTTTCTTGCATGTTTATACAAAAAATTGCTTCAGAAGTCACATTTTAGTCCAATTTTCATTAAACTTGATAAAAACATTCGTTCGTATGATATACCAACTGAATTCGAAAATGGTTCCGCCCTTTTAAACATATGACCACCAGGGGGGGGGGGGGGAGAGGGAGCAGGGCAGTTGTCCATATATGGCATTAGTAAAATCTTGTTAATACTATAGAAGTAACATTTTTTGTCCAATTGTCATTAAACTTGGTCAGAACATTATATTTTGGCTGAGTTCGCAAATGAGTCCGGTTTGTTGAAAAACATGTCCACCAGGGGCGGGGCAGTTCACCTTATATGGCTTTAGTAAAAGCTTGTTTACACATTAGAAGTCACATCTTAGTTCAATATTCATGAAACTTGGTAATAACCTTTGTTCTTATTATATCTAGGTCGAGTTTGAAAATGCTTTTGCTCTGTTGCAACAAAAGGCCGCCAGGGGGGCGAGACAATTTTACTTATATGGCTATGGTGAAATCTTGTAAACACTATTGGTGTCACGTGTTAAGTCAAATATTCATTAAACTTGGTCAGAACAGTTGCAATATTTGAAATTGGGATGTAAGATACAAAAGTAGGTCACTTGGTCAAATAAAAAAGCTTAGTAACATCTAGAAGTTAAATTTCAAGTCATTTCATCACGAAACGTGGTCAGAACATTTGTTTTACTGATATCTCATTCAACGTAAAAATAAAAATTTGCTTCGATATTAAATATGTATGTTTCATAAAGAACTTTTATTATTCTGAACTCCATATTCTCAGAATATTTAAATACCTAAAGGTCTCAGGTGAGCGTCTGATGGCCCATGACCCTCTTGACTTTTATGAAGCCTTACTGGCTAAACATTCTCCATCCAGGCAGTGACCATGTACTCTTTGCCTCTGAATCTTCTTCAATAATCTTTCCAGGACTTGACAACTTGGAAAGAAACTGTTTGATTTATGGGTTAGCTTGGAATGTTATTTTGTCTGGAATTTTTACTGAAGTTTCTTACAGAAACTTTTCTGAGTGTTTCAGTTTCATTTTCACTTGAACGTGCGAACTGTTCACTGGTGACTGGGATATTATATGGTAGCATGGGTGACTGATGGTAGTTTCGAACACTGACTGGAAAATATAATGTTTCTTTAATTAAATAATGGATATGAAAGAATAAGCATATATCCTGGCACAATCTACTTCATGTTAAAACCCTTTTTCAAACGCATTGGGAAAATATATGTTTCACGTACTATTTTGATCCTAATTTCTCGAAATTCGCTTTTATTTTGTTAACCTTGGTTGTGAAGTTGCATTAATTTGTATTTTATTATCATATTTTAGGCAATTACGGTATAATATAAGATGAACTTTCCAAATTTTGTTTACCCTTCACTAATTTGGAATTAATCACACGAAAAAGAATGTTTGATCATAATAAATCACGGCATAAACGTATTGTTCGGAGTTGAACACGTTGAACGTTGACCGACTTACATTTTGTTTTTAAAATATGCCCTACAATATATCATCGGTTGTGTTAAGACTGTTTGACAACAATCAATTCTTTGTTTCCCCTGGACAAGGACGTTGATTTATAAACAGGGCTTGAGCACAAGGACCTGTTTCGCCTACTAGGTGGTTCAACAGCCTATTTGCTACAGTACATTACAATTCAATTTCATGCCAGCGAGATTTAAAAACGAGCAAGTTCTTATAATGTATGATGGACACAAATGACTTGTGTCACTTTCCTTGCTTCATTAGGCGGAAATGAAAAACACAATGCAAATTTTATTGCCTCCTAACTGCAGCCATATTTTCAGCCACTGAATTTAAGTTGTTGCTGTCCGTTTCAAACCGCATGGAATTCTGCTTTTGCAACAATATTCGTGTCACAGGGCGGAAAATTGTAACAAAATACATCAGCGTAAACTTTAAGCAAATTTCAATCGACATTCAAGAATAGTGACATATAACCATTCCATCCAAAGTATTTTCTACTGAGCATAATGCGCAATCTTCTGTTGTTTTTTTTTTAAAATTACACAGATGAAAACACCACATTGTAAAAAGGAGAGGACTTCCTTAACAAAAAAACCAAGAACTAAATATTTGTCCAATCGTTACTCAAACAAGAAGCACACTTAGTAAAATTGTGGGTGGCAAACCTATTACCGAGGACAAAAATGTAGACAATATTAAAATGAATAATGATTAACATAAAAAAAGCACAAACGTCAACGCAGAAAACTCATAATAAAAAGACCAGTGTAACAACTGCAGGTGCATCATTTAAAAGTCGTTATGCGGACAATTAACAGATAGGAACATAGTTGAGGCGAATTTCATAACTTCACACCAGACACTATCCAAAACCCTCAAAATAATAAAATTTGGTAAATATGAGCAATTTTCTGGATTTGTTCACATTGTGGTGTTTGTCCATAATAAGAGTTGTCCGAGGAAACACGTTCCTATGTTCAATTTATTAATAAACTACTACTTAATGAATCTACAAAAAGAGGGATATTTAGACAAGGGCTGTTTGTAAAACATGCATGCCCCCCATATGGGCTGTCCGTTGTAGTGGCAGCCATTGTGTGAATACGTTTTTTGTCACTGTGACCTTGACCTTTGACCTAGTGACCTGAAAATCAATAGGGGTCATCTGCGTGTCACGATCAATGTACCTATGAAGTGTCATGATCCTAGGCAAAAGCGTTCTTGAGTTATCATCCAAAAAGCATTTTACTATTCGGGTCACCGTGACCTTGACCTTTGACCTTGTGACCTCAAAATCAATAGGGGTCATCTGCGAGTCATGATCAATCTACCTGTGAAGTTTCATGATCCTAGGCATATGCGTTCTTGAGTTATCATCCGAAAACCATTTTACTATTTCGGGTCACCGTGACCTTGACCTTTGACCTAGTGACCTCAAAATCTATAGGGGTCATCTGCTAGTTATGATCAATCTACCCATGAAGTTTCATGATCCTAGGCGTATGCATTCTTGAGTTATCATCCAGAAACCATTTTACTATTTCGGGTCACCGTGACCTTGACCTAAATTGACCTAGTGACCTCAAAATCAATAGGGGTCATCTGCGAGTCATGATCAATCTACCCATGAAGTTTCATGATCCTAGGCGTATGCATTCTTGAGTTATCTTTCAAAAACCATTTTACTATTTCGGGTCACCGTGACCTTGACCTTTGACCTAGTGACCTCAAAATCAATAGGGGTCATCTGCGAGTCATGGTCAATGTACCTATGAAGTTTCATGATCCTAGGCCCAAGCGTTCTTGAGTTATCGTCTGACAACCACCTGGTGGACGGACCGACCGAAAGACAGACCGACCGACCGACAGACCGACAGACCGACATGAGCAAAGCAATATACCCCCTCTTCTTCGAAGGGGGGCATAAAAATGATTTCAAGACAAATAACGTACAAATATTGCATCTAAACTAAAAATAGGTTTGACCTAGATTACCTCAGTTATATACTTGCGATATATTAACAACACATGCCAAGCATTTATTTATTTATTTTACAATTTTGAATGAAAATTAATGTATTGTTATGCTGATGTTTAAAACAAATACATTATTAATCTTTAATTGTGAGAAAACCATAACGAAAAATGATTGCACCGTGATATAAGTACATGTATGTATGATTATATTTATGAAAGCAATATAACAAAGAATATTGTTTTTTTTTTAATTAATAAAAATCGTTTTTAGCTTAAATGCTATGTAAACATACATATTACTAACTATCATATGTTACAAATAATGACTCCACCTACCGATGACTTTGGGTGATGCATGTAATACAGCACAACTGAGTATGCAACTCATAGAAAAATCTGAATTTCTCATCAGCATGTATCTCACATTTCTCTAGTAGCTCTGTTACGGCCTTTGGAACTGGCCAGAATTCCATGTCGCCTTTCCCATATGCAGTATTAGTTGTTCACTGCGTGGTTTAATACATTTTCCACAGAAACATTTCACACACTTTTCACAGTAGAATTCTGCCTCAATACAAGTGCCTCCTTCTTCGCATGTTGAGCACCAAAATGAAAGCTCTGAGTCAGATCCTTTTTCTGTTGTTGATGAAGAATATGCTGCCATTTTGATGAGATAGTGTTTGCAGTTTTATTTGTGTGTTGTTTTATTTAAAGCGATTTGTTCACAGACTCAAGTTTTATTAAGTGTATCAATAAATGCCTTGAAATGTTAGATTTAAACATCGGAACCATTAAGAGCTCCATTATACTAACAATAATATAATTTTATAAAAAAGGAATTGAAATAAAAAAAGTTTGCCCTTATCGGGGGTCGAACAAGTTTCCTTAGGACTTAAAGTATATATCCATAAAAATCTTGTAATCCCGACTGTGTTTAATTAGCTTGAATTATCAGTGATCCGCGTGTTTTTACAAGATTTGACGAGAACAACAGAAACATTCTGAATCATCCAATCGATTCATGTTTTGAACTTCATCCATTCAAAATGATCATTAATCAAGCACGAACTAGTATTTTCAGTATGAGTCAATGCCATAAGTATTATAACGTTCCCGGGTGTACATGTTGTACAGTGTTCTTTTATTCTTGAATCTGTGACAAAAAGTTTGAAAACTGTCGTTTTGACAATCTGTGAACATGTCCCTTTAAAACTTCCTGGTTTCTTATTATAGGTACATCAAGAAAAGACAAGATTTATCTCGATTAACAAAGAAACGTAAGGCAATATGATCCTTGTACGGTGTATATATGAGAGCAGTTTGAATCAATTTACATGCTGATGTGCACACGACGTCAATATTTGACAAAATGTTCTGCTCACACCGAAAAAAGTATTTGTAGTAATATCTACTCAATTGTTTTACTTCTATTTCTCGCCATTTTTCATTTAACACACCATTTTGGGCACAGGTGGTTAGCGTGTGGCTATGCTATTAATTAGTGAAAACATCATTTTGAATGATAAATAATCATATTATAACAAAAAAATAACTTTTCTGAAAAAAAAATTTCACTATCAAATATATATATAACAAGGTATGCAACTCAAAATCAGCCCAAAACGGGGTGCATCGCTTTGAACAGCCATATCTTCATCAATTTTGCAGCGATTTTCACGATCTCGGTCTTATTCAACGCAGAAATGAATTTCCTTTCTGGAAATGTATATGTCTTGCAATATTTTTACAAATGCTGGGTCAACTTTTAAGAAATAACACGATACACAACACGCATGACCCAGTTGACAGTGATCATGTATTCTTTATGAATGAAATCTCCAGTTGTAAAGACACACCTCCGCATTGGACCAATGAAATCACTCGTATGTTTAAAATGTCAGTTAGTTGAAATGTATGTAAACAAAGGTTTCAAACGGCGCTGGACAGTTAGTCTTGATGCAGAATGTTACGACAAGAACGGTAATAATGTTTTTTCATACGTTTTATTGAATTATGGTATCGAACTACATGAACTTTATAGGGAAGTTGCCCTTTACTCCGTGAAGATTTCAGTCTTAAAGTAAGCATGATCACTGTCAACTGGGTCATGCGTGTTGTGTATCGTGTTATTTCTTAAAAGTTGACCCAGCATTTGTAAAAATATTGCAAGACATATACATTTCCAGAAAGGAAATTCATTTCTGCGTTGAATAAGACCGAAATCGTGAAAATCGCTGCAAAATTGATAAAGATATGGCTGTTCAAAGCGATGCACCCCGTTTTGGGCTGATTTTGAGTTGCATACCTTGTTATATATATATTTGATAGTGAAATATTTTTTTCAGAAAAGTTAATTTTTCGTTATAATATGATTATTTATCATTCAAAATGATGTTTTCACTAATTAATATCATAGCCACACGCTAACCACCTGTGATTTTGGGTATATGAAGTTATTTTAATTCCCCCACTTTAGGAGAGGAGGGGATATATAGATTCGCCCTTTTCCATCCATCTGTCACAGTGTCGTGGGTAACGCTAATGTATTGGTGCTAGAAGTGGTGAGATCTTTACGAATATACCCATCATGTTAAGATGTGCTCCTCAATATTTATGGCCCCTTTTATGGCCCACAACGTGCTCATGGAGAAAATTTTGTGATCGCCTATCGTCCGTCAACATTTGTCTTATTATCATATCACGCAAGAGGCCACATTTACAGTCTGATCTGCATGAAAATTGGTCAGGAGATTTGTCCGCTTTCGAACTTAAGTCACGAGAGGTCAAACATAAGGCACTAGGTCAAATAAAAGAAAAAGATTGTTAACACACTAGAAATTCTATTTCAATCTTCATGAAACTAGGTCAGAACATTTTTTCTAATAATATCTCACCTACGTTCGAAATTGCTTCCGGTTCGTTGAAACATACCGCCAGGGGTCATTTTTCCTTATAGTAAAACGTTGTTAACACTCTAGAAGTCACATTAGTTAAGTTTGAACCTATTTGATTTCGCTCAATTGCATCGAAAGCTTAAGGCTTATTGAAACGCTCTCGAGTCAGCTTGTTGGGTAGAACTAGTACTTGCTGTCCTTGGGTGAGATCTAAAGAACGCTCACACAGTGAGGATTGCATCCTTGACCTACCGGTCGCAAGCCGGTCACCGTAACACTGGATCGTTGATAGAATTGTTAAGGCTTTTTAATTCGTGTGTGTTTAATGTAACGTGCACGCATTAACAAATTCAAAATACATTTGTGCAAATTATTTGTGTTGTTGTTGTTGTTATTACTGTTGATTTAAATGATGTTTCTTTTGCTGCTTTTATAATTAATGATGAAAAGAGGTCTTAAAAATGACGACAGTGATGCACTTAATGATGGTGTTGTTGATTTTGATAATTATGATGAACATGATTATGATATCATGATAATGGTGGAGACGATTGTAGCTTTTACGCCATTATATGGCGTTTGCATGCAACATAAAATGGTGATTCTATGTTCTTTTTGTAAACAACAATGAATCCACTAGAACCTAATTAAGTATGAAATAGGTAGATACAATTTGAATGTTAAGTAACCGTCGTCCCTGGTCACGTGACGTTAAAGCTGCTGCTGCCACCGGAGAGTTTATATCTGCCTTAAAGCGGGAGGCGGGAAACGACAACGGGCGAGGCATAGCATGGTATTGCGCAAGGGGGGGGGGGTTAGAGGGTTAGGGTTAGGGTTAGGGTTAGTGTTAGGGGTCGGGTTAGGGTTTGGGTTAGCCTAAACCCAACCCTAACCCTAACCCGACCACTAACCCTAACCCTTACCCTAACCCTTTTTTGGGGTTATCACCCCTAACCATGCCTCGCCCGTTGTAGTTTTCCGCCTCCCCCTTAAAGCAGGCACGTTCTATCAGCCAAGTGAAATTACTCCCCTGCTTTTAAGATATTTACGTACAGAGTCATTGTTTTGTTTGTTGTTGTTTTTCATCGCTTAATGTGTTTGTGTTTTTTTTAATTTAAAATCCTGGTGTATCTTCCCGACTGAATAAGTTTATAAGTCAAGTGTCCTTGCAATATACGTGCAGCTCGAACAAAGCAACCAAACCGTGACCTTAAATGCACCAATACACTGTACGCTCGACCGTGTGGTTTATTTGTAAACATGTTTACGCAATTTAAGAGTATTAAGTGGCGTTTCTAAATTATCTTCCGGTGGAATGCTGTTAGATTGTGTTTTCGCTTAGGCAATCTTAAATAACTGATCATAATACTTAGACTTTTATGTAAATAACTGTCGGTTGCAGTTTTGGCGATTTTATTATCTGTTCAAGAGACGCGATTGAATGCAACTTTAAATAATCGTGAAATAGCATACATGTTAGGGTGGAATTGTTTAACCTGATTTTACCTTCCGGGAATAAACTATATCTATTAACCCATTTATGCCTAGTGGACTCTCCCATCCTTCTAAATTGGATCAATTTATTTCCAAAATAAGGGGTGTCAAGTATATTTATTTCTATATTTAGAATATTTCATAAAGAAATTCATTTACGCAAACAGCGCAGACCCAGATGAGACGCCGCATAAATGGGTTAATTAATATGTAATAACCTTTATTTCAGGCAAGGTACACATGCAAAAAGAACGCCTGGTATGTAATTACAGTAATTATATTCACACTATACATTCAGAATGCTCACGTGCATTTTAGGCTAAACAATACAATAAATAAAGCTAACGTCAAACCAATTAACATAATGTTATGAAGCTCGCGTCAATAGGTTTTCAACTGTTGAACTAAAAAATGGGACCATTATTACATCGTATAAAACAAGTGCAACATATACAGTGATGAAAGCTTAGATATTGTGAACATAATTCAATCAAAACGTAAATTTTTAATGCACTTCTAGTTTGCATACCATCTCAGGGGTGGCGAAATCAAATGTCCGAGTTGTCCGAGTCGTACATTTGCTTGTCTGGGCAACTGACTTTTTTCAATTAAGTTGTCCGTGGACAACAAGTTTTTTAAAAGTCGCGTCCAGGTATACAAAAATACATTGTATTAAAGCCGTCATTAAGTTTTACAAAACCGGATGTTGACACGCGATTACATTGTCAGTGCTATTTGCGGAGCAATCAAGCTAAAATACGTGCACTTTCCTGCGCAGTGATCTCCATTATTCTATATGAGACCGTGAGCATGCCGCATTTTCAACATTCGGCCTGACTGTTAGACAGTGTACAGACTGGTTTCTTTATTTTTTCAATCAGACGGAAATAAAAAGTATCAATCTAAGATAATCAAAACACAGTCTACCTTGTTATTTAAGACGACTTTAATGGTAAAGATGAAACTTTTTTTTTATCTTCAACAACGGAGCAGAAACCCGAAGCTTTGAGCAGCCCACCTCCCAAAAAACTAAGAAAGATTATCATAAAAAATATGATCTAAGTAAACGCACCAGAACTTTTCAAGAAACATTGCTAACCGATTTTCAATGGTTACCAGTTTATTTAATCAAATTGCTACCAGTAGCGGAGCCTCAGTCTGATGAGGTCCACATATTGGACTAGTTTAATTTGTTAAGATTACAATGTACAGATGTTCAGCACATGTTTTAATAACACTAGCTTCGCAAGATTTAAAGTTTGAGAAAGTCTTTATATTGTTTATAATATACTGCTATAATGAATGTACCATTGAAATACAATGATAAACAAAACAAGCAAATCATACTCATTTTGATATATTCCACATTATTTAACATTAATCAATAAATGCGTTTATAATTTATATAAACATTAACGGACAAGTGTAGTTAAGCAACGGCCAAGTTAAATTTCCTAAATGGTTGTCCGTGGACAAGTATAGTTTTTTTAGATTTCGCCACCCCTGCATCTATTAAATTGGTACCTGTTTGCTTACGGTGGTAGCCTTACGAAATAAACGAATCAGCACAAAAATCATTAGGGCAATGCCTGATTAAAACCAATTCATTGGAAGAATATCTGGTGAAATTTAATTTATTTGGGGAGTGCCTGTTAAAAACTTAATGTTGTTTTTTTATAAAACACGTACGCACATTTCGCAACACCCATTTGCACACGTACGACCATTTCGCAACACTCCATTTGCACATGTACGCCCATTTCGCAACACTCCATGTGAAACGGAGTATATATAAGCCGGACATTTTCTTGGCCTGTTTCATATCTAAGTCTTTACACGTTGACTTCATTGTGAAAATCATGAATAGATACTTGGTAAGTTTATTTTATTACTGAATTGATGCGTATATTACTGTATATACCATATATGATATTGGTTGAATGATTGGAGCCTCATAATTACTTATACAATAATAAGAATGATATATTATGATTTTATTTTATTTTTAACGCTGAATAATTGTATTTCTATAGCATTGTACGACCATGTCTTGCAATTCATTGCAAATGAATGCATTTCTATGGTCAAAGCAAACAAAGCTTTGGCTGTTACGTTGCATGAAAAGCCAGTTGACGTCGGCAAGAATTAAGACATTCCGGGTTTAATATCAAAATCTTTCAGCTGCCTTATATTCAAATGTATTAAAAAATAATAGCTTAGAAAATATTGTTTTCTGTAAATTTCTGAATTAAGCTTGACATGAAATAAAATTATCACTATGAAATAATTTGTTCTTTTTTTTTAGTGTGTGTGTTTGTTTGCCGCGCTGAGCATTTTGGCTCTTGTAAAAGGGGCACCGTGTGAGTACATATTTATTTAGTCGATGTGATTTATTTTTGGGTTTTCTTATTGATCATGTTTAAAAAAGGATTTGATTCTTATGCTGCACGGGAATTTGGAAGATGTCTGCCATTGAACATTCTCATTTCAATGGTAAATAATTCATGCATCTTTACATAAAAGTTAAGAAAAAAAGATTGCCTGACCTAACTAAACATTTTGTTGGGTAAGCCGTCTAAGCTTACTCTGACCTAGATTTTTGCGATAATTATGCAGCGGGAATGTTGAACGCCAATTTAAATTGTGCAAATTTTCTTAATTAAGGAAATGCATACGTACAGCAATTGTTTAACGTCTACAAGTAATGGTTGCAGACTTTTTGAGGATTAGACGTTATAAAGCGGTAAAAAATAAAGTAAAACTCATATATATAACTTTAACAATAAAACCGAACGTAATTTTGCGCAATTTTCCTCTTTGTATGGTGTGTTTAGAATGTTTAGTGCTTTTTCATAATGAAATAAGTAAATTATTATGTTTGGCCTATGTACGCGGCACAAACACTAATGCCGGTCTTGACAGATGGTCTAGATGAAATAAGTAAATTATAATGTTTGGCCTATGTACGCGGTACAACACTTATGACGGTCTGAACAGTTGGTTTGACCCATTTATGCCTAGCGTCCTGAAAAAAGGACATTGCATAATGCGGCGTCTCATCTGGGTCTGCGCTGTTTGCTTAAATGAATTTCTTTATGAAATATTCTAAATATAGAAATAAATATACTTGACACCCCTTATTTTGGAAATAAATTGATCCAATTTAGAAGGATGGGAGAGTCCACTAGGCATAAATGGGTTAAAGTCGATCATAAGATTATCTTCACGGTGATCTCATGATTTCCTGTCAGTAGGCCGAGAATACAGTAGCTGTTGTTTTCTGACAAGTACATACTATAAAGTTGTAAATTTTAGTATTATCTTAATAATAATTCGAAATATTAATAGAAAAATTAATAGGGCTTATGTTTAATATTTAATTATATCGAAACGTTTCGTTTCGTTTTGCTTTTTTATTCTTTCATCGCCCCGACTGTCTCAGATCACGTAACTAAATTACAAGTGTACTGGTAGTAAATATTATACAAACAGCGCGCGGTTACGTTGTGCTTATTTATAAATCGGTGATAAAAAGAGTTTATATTGATGGGACATTTAAATTACGTGACCTTATTGTTAATAAATTGAAATTTCGGTTACAATTTATTAAGAATTTAATAAAATAACACCTGTCTTGTCTTTCAACTTCACCGTTTACCATTGACTTACTAAATAATAAAAGGTTTTAACATTTTTGCGAGCAATATGAAGTAAAAGAGGTCTCATACTCATCGAAATTGTTTTCGATTTCATCACTTGCGCTACGTGAAAACGCTAACGGTGTTTGAATACTAGTGATACATTTTATCATTTACTTAATGAGCCTCGCTGTTGGAAAACGTGGTTTAACGCATGTGCGTAAAGTGTCGTCCCAGATTAGCCTGTGCAGTCCGCACAGGCCAAAAAAAGGAACGACACTTTCCGCTATTATGGAATTTTCGTTAAACTGAAGTATCTTCAAAACAAAAATCCAGATTAGGCGTTAAGTATCGTCCCTGATTAGCCTGTACGGACTGCACATGCAAATATAGGACGACATTTATAGCATATACATTAAGCCCCGTTTTCCCAAGCCCGGCTAATAGTATGCTGTCCGAGAAGTCATGCGATTGTCTTAGTCCTCTTGTAATTATTTGAAGAATACCATATACAAGGTGCAGGATCACGTGACTGTGTGGGGTTCACAAGTGAACTTTAATGGATGTTAACACACCGGTATGTGGTGTTTGTCTTCAAATAAATTTTTAAAACAATTGTTTAAGGATTTCAGGACAGTTTTTTATGCCGTTTTTTATGCTGTTGTTTGCTGTTTTTTTTTGCTGCTTATCGCTTCATACATAAGAATTACTTTATTTAATAAGCCCGTGCTCTTAGCTAAAAATTCGTTGTGTAACGCAATCATTTCCACGGTTATGCTACACGCAATGTGAAATTTTGGCACCGATTTCAGACGTATTTAATAATTTATTCTTAAATCTGAATATATCGGCACAAACTGCACGAAAAACTGTCTTTAATGCGCTTAAGATTTTTGAAAATGTATTTCAATAACTTGAGATATTTGCAAAATTAAGTTCTTAACGGTGTGTTTACATTCTGTCAAGCCCGTGTGCAAACCCATGTGAACCCCGTTGATCATGCACTCTGTCTACGTAATAATTTTAACTCCGATTGTCTTTTTAAAGAGATTTCTTGTTTAATATAAGTGGACACAAAATATAAGGCCTTGCACTAGTATATATTCAATGCAGCTCGGAGGTTATTTTGAAGAATCTTCAAAGAGAGCTCACTACGTTTGATTCTATAACGCAAACTCCTTACAGTGGTTATTTCCCCTGAATATTTTCGCATTAGCACGGATGTTGTTGTAATTTATGATTAAGTTCGGAATATCTCGGTTATAATATTGTTTTTGATACAAATCGCAAAGTAACAAATTGTTGAAATGGGAAATATTGGCTACTTATTTGAATGGGACCAGTTGGTAATTTTCAAAATATTATTGCAAATATTAAAATAGAATGGAGTACGCACCAGATACCGTTTTGTAAGCTAGAAATCATCAGGAAAATTAATAAATAGATTCTATTTAGCCATTGAAACACTTAAGCTTGGAACGCTTCAGGAGTGTTTATGCTGTTTTTGTAAAAATAGCTGTCAACACGTAAATCGCATATCCATGACAAAAATCATTTTAAGCATATAGCATAGTGCTCAAATCGATAGCGGTACGATTAAGGGGTCCCTCGAAAGAATCTCTTTGGAATGATTCTTTTTTAAATTATCTACAAGTTCATATTTGTTTTCTTTGATCTTATGAATAATTTGGAATAAGTCGTTCCCTTGTGATGAAATTTGACAAGCTGATGAATAGAAATGAATACAATAATATTTTTAACAAGTCAGTTTTATCGAGAATGCAAGTTAGCCATGGGTTCTCCTCTTGATTATAGTTTCGTTATAAATGACATTTAAGAATACACATACTAATATGAACTAATGCCTTGTAAAAATATGAGTTTAACACCAATCAATAAATCAATCAATCTTTATTTTGTGTTTCAGCCAACTGTGTCACTGGAAGTGCATGCGACGGGTGTGGGGCTGGTCGCTTTTGGATGGTACGGCTTGGGACCAGACAGGTGAAGGTGTGCTCGCCAAAGTGTCTCAAAAGCTGCCGCGCCGGGAACGATCCCAACGGACGCGCATTCTGCACGTGCTATGATCCTGCAGGTTCGATGACTTTATGTTTTTGTTGTTGTTGTTTCTCTTGCTAAATTGTATTAAGAAGTTTAAATACATGGCGAATATGTAGTAAGACCAAAACAAATAAAATAAACTTTATCGTTAACAAACACGGATAACAACATATCAACGTCTCTGTCGTTAATTAATCGTTAATGTAAACTTACATTTTATGCAGATATAACAGGCGACTGCTGGAAAGGGGACCAATGTGACACCTGCCTTGCCGACCCCAACAAAGGCTACGTCGGAAACATCAATGGGATATCGGTCTGCTGCGCAAACTGCGAGCGCTCAGGAATGGCCCTTAGTTCTCGGAGCTGCAGCTGCCTCCATAACGGCCCCTAGAAGCCACCAATTGCAGCCGCAACGTCGCATTTGAGACTGGCTTCGCGTTGACAAACCACTGAAGAGTCACGACATTTGCGTCATTACAGTTTTGGCAAGTGGTCACTTGCCTTAAATAAAGGACAAACAAATTGTATATAATAAGAATGCAATACTGCCCCAGCAACTGGAGTTTCACTTCTTTGCTTCCATTCACTTCGATTCTTTATATTATAATAACTTCTGTTTACAGTTTATTTTAATAATAATACACATAATAATTATAATTGTAATAATTATAATAAATATGAAAAACCCCAAAATAATCTGTATATCCATTTAAGCGAATTGCATAATTATTTTATATTCTTTGATCCAGATAAATGTGTAAAACATTTATTTTTAGAATTAAATTATGTTGTCGAGTTAGTTAGTATATAAAGTATCAATAAACAATTTATTGTTTGTGTGTGTGTGGGGGGGGGGGGGGCTGTGGTATTCTACGAAAATACTAATAAACCAACCGGTCCTTAAGACCCAACTGTCTATCGAGCACGGTATATTTGAAACAAAAGCTAGCCGATGTAGGGTGCCCTTAATATTGAGTATGCCAATATGATGGAAGTGAAACAGAAATTATAAATATATATTGTTAGTTCAGCTATTCGATACTGTTTAGGAAGAACGTCCGTATTATTTGATTTCTCGTCAATATTATGATGCACAGCCTCACATCCCCCAGCGACAAATGAACCGTACTTACTTTATAATGAATGTATCATAAACAACAAAATACCACAAGAACGCAGGCCAGCACAATAATTAATGAAACATCAAATCTAAAAGCAATAAGGAATCATTGAACTGTGGAAATTCTGGATCCAAACAATGACCCGAATTATTGCCAGAACTATGGACCCACTTAAAACTTGCCCACCAAAAATATTTCAGGAAATCAGTTTCGCTCGCGACATTAAATCAAAGCGCTGAAGGCACTGAAATTGTTCGCTATTGCATAATTTAAGACGCAACTCATTTTAAAAAAATAATCGCAAGTTTGAAATTAACTCACGCCTTTCAAATTTATGTTTGTCACTCTTTACAGTTTACTGTTATGGCATAATGGCATGTTAGTGAAACGGAAGATAATAAAAGGTAAAAGTATTTAATACATTAATAAATCTGTGTTAAATACATCAATAAAACTCAATAATGTATGTATGTTAATATGTGTTAATATTTTTCCCAAACTGAAAAAAATTACATAATTTATTTTTCCGAATCAGGCTGTTCACACTATTTTTGCCCTTTCATAAATCAAACACATGTTAACATTTACTTTTTGAATTTATTATACAGTGTGCCTCCAGGATTAAAGAATTAAAATTGAGGCCTGTGAAATTAACAACTGGCTTGTAAATTTTTTCTCCTCGTAGGCCAGTCTGGCCTGTAAATTTTGAAGGTCTTTCGCCATGTCTGCTCTGAACTCGTTGGGGGGTAACTCACAAACGACTTTACTCATAGATACACACAGATATAAACCTCAAAACAAATAACTCATGACTGCATGCTTTAACAAGACACTACAATATGTGTCCCTTACATTACAATACATGACATACCCTTTTCTTTCTTTTTTTTTAAATTATAAATACATGATACATCAACTACTGTATCGTTACATATGCGAAAAGGTATATAAACGAAAGACAAAAACATAACCTGTCGTAATACATTATATACATCTCTGTTCATAAAATCATAATGGAACTTTGTATTTTAAACCTTAGAGTTTTAAATTGTTTTAATTGAACTTCTTTTAAATTAAATAATGATTTGATATTCATTAAAATCAAGTTTACAATTTTACAACATGTACGACACAATTATTCACTAAAATAAATGTTCCCTAAGTTTACACAAAATTGTCGCGGTTATCTCAGATTCAGGCTTTGTTCAGGACAAAATGCTTTTCTAACAAATGCCAGATACACCTAATCTCGGGTTTCAGCTAGGAAATGATAACAAACTGTGATCACAAAGAAAACAAGATAGAAAGTAGATACACCTAAAAAACAATGAAGTATTAAATTTCTGTGAGAAGAAAACTTTGCGCGGATGCACCAGATGCAGTGGTTATCGTTCTTAGCGTAGTTAAGAGCAGACTGACCTGCAAAACTCCCTCTTAAAATTAGTTGTCCGCTAACGCAAACAACTAAAAACCATACTATGTAACATCGAGGCAGTGCGAAAATTATTAACATGAGTTGAACTGCTTAAATATCAACAGCTGCACGTCATGTGAAAGACATATATTTTGAAGCGTACGTTAACTTGGCTTGCGTGTTTACCTATGCGGATCGGACATCAGCTTATAAGAAAGTGAATAAATTTGTCACTTTATGGTTTATATCGCGCGATAACGTCTTCAAGTTATTTCACAGTAGATACCAAATCATACGTTATTTTTTATTAACAAATAAAGTTTGGAAAACCTATCGACGTAGTCAATTAACGATATTGGAAGACGTAATATTTGGACAGAGAAAACAACAACAACATATAAACAATGCTCGTTCGTTAAATTAAGATATAAATAAATGAAATGAAATTATTCTTGCCGACGATATATCTGTTGTTGAAGAGTCATTATAAAACATTTAATTTGATAAAAACGGGGGTTACCTTGAATGACTAAGGATTGTGTCTACATATATTCGAGGCATAAACATGTCTTTAAATATTTGTAGAGCAAAAACCTGAATGTACTATTGTTTGAATTGTATTTCAGTAAAAACATTCTTCTTTCAATGCTTAGCAAGGTTTAATATATTTTAAGGACACACTCTAGTTCGCTTATTTCTCGCCGTGCAACCTGCATTATCACATCAAAAATTATTGGTGGAAATAACTGTTTCGTGGCTCCTGCTTGTTTTGTGTGTTTGCTTAAAAAGCAAGGTCACAATGGATACTTGAAGTAAGTGCATATTTATTATATTTATGTATTAAAATTACATGTCCCAGTCCGATCCATGACTTTGTTGTAAATAATTCTAAATAAATTGGCATTTTGATAATCATATCTCTTGACAATCTGTAGTGGGTCACATATAATGTTAAAACGGTAATTTAAGGGCCATGGGCACTGTGGACATTTAAAAATTTGTGCATATTTTTTAAATTGATAAAGTGGATGAACGTGCTCGTGTCGATCAATAGCTATATTGTGCATGATGATATTTTGAAAAAAAAAAGATATCAATTCAAAGATGACACGTCCCACGAAAAAAATACGTCACTCGATTAAATGCCAAGGTCACGGTAAACACTTAAATATTAAGCTTATTCTTGAAGTGGATAAAGCAAAATAAACCGTTCATTTCAGACTCATTACTGGATATTGCATGATGGGATTAAAAAAATATAGCGTCGTAAGGATCGTCATATCAAAACGAATAATCGCCTTCAAAAGCCAATCTTCTTAGATTAACCCTTTGCATGCTGGGAAATTTGTCGTCTGCTAAAATGTCGTCTGCTGAATTTATAAAATTAGCATTTTCTTCATTTTTTTTCAAAGAATGCTATCAGAATAGCAAACAGTTTGGATCCTGATGAGACGCCACGTTCTGTGGCGTCTCATCTGGATCCAAACTGTTTGCAAAGGCCTTTAAAATTCGGTTCCCGCACTGAAAGGGTTAAAGTTAAAATGTCTTATATTTTCCGGAATCGGACTGCTTTATGCATCACAAAAATTGAGTTCATTTAAGCGTTACACAAACAGTTTTTTCCGCGAAAACAAATCTTATTTTTTAAATACTTTGTGTGGGTTATGATTGATAACATATTTTTTTATGAGAGCGTCACAAACGTTTTATCAATAATATATTTCGATTTCGATATAATTATGTATTGTTACTTCACGGACCCCGAACGATGTGATACTTGATCAGTCAATTACTACAAATTTACTTCTCTGAATTAAACCTTGGTTATATTTGTATAACCCATTAGAATTTGTTTGTATTTACGTAACGGAATGATTAAACGTAGATTTAGTTTAATTTAATTTTTAAATTACCGTGACGGAATTTACCTTGCACTTACTCAAACGAATGATTTGGCTGGCTGCATATGATCCGTTCGACAAGAAAACATGTAATAATGAAATAGTTAATATAGGTGCATTTGTACTCAATTGTATTGCATGTATGTTTTCGAGTGGACTAGTTACTGTTAAACCACGATTCTAAAATCTCAAATGTAAAGGTATATAATTATTGCTGTCACCCTTAATGACATATTTAGTAATATAACGTATAGCGCGTGAGCTATTATGTAGAGACGCGACAGACCAGTTTCAACTGGACTCTATGTTTTCGGGACAGCGATTGCACAGTTATTATCCCACGCCATAGGCTGAGGGATATTGTTTTGGCGTTGTCTGTCCGTCCGTCTTTCCGTCCGTCCGGAGCCATATCTTGGAAGTGCTTTGGCGGATTTCATTGAAACTTGGTATATATATATATATATATATATATATATATATATATATATATATATATATATATATATATATATATATATATATATATATATATATATATATATATATATATATATATATATACATATGGATAAGAGGATGATGCACGCCAAATGGCAGTGCACGCCATATGTTAAATGCTTTTTGTGTGTCCGGAGCCATATTTTGGAAGTGCTTTGGCGGATTTCATTGAAACTTGGTATGAGTATATATATGGATAAGAGGATGATGCACGCCAAATGGCATTGTACACCATCTGTTAATAACGGAGTAAGGGCCCTTTGGTTCTTGGCTTTTTTGAATGTCAAATATAACATTTTGTTTCCAGAAGCATATTAGCGGGGGGATATCAATTTAACGAATTTGCTTGTTTCATTGACAGTTCAAAGTTAGGGTAAAAAAAACTTTCACGATTTCAAGAAGATTTAAGTAGTAGTAGTAGTAGTAGTAGTAGTAGTAGTAGTAGTAGTAGTAGTAGTAGTAGTAGTAGTAGTAGTAGTAGTAGTATAGTAGTAGTAGTAGTAGTAGGTAGTAGTAGTAGTAGTAGTAGTAGTAGTAGTAGTAGTAGTAGTAGTAGTAGTAGTAGTAGTAGTAGTAGTAGTACTAGTAGTAGTAGTAGTAGTAGTAGTAGTTAGTAGTAGTAGTAGTAGTAGTAGTAGTAGTAGTAGTAGTAGTAGTAGTAGTAGTAGTAGTAGTAGTAGTAGTAGTAGTAGTAGTAGTAGTAGGTAGTAGTAGTAGTAGTAGTAGTAGTTAGTAGTAGTAGTAGTAGTAGTAGTAGTAGGTAGTAGTAGTAGTAGTAGTTAGTAGTAGTAGTAGTACGTAGTAGTAGTAGAAGTAGTAGTAGTAAGTAGTAGTAGTAGTAGTAGTAGTAGTAGTAGTAGTAGTAGTAGAGTAGTAGTAGTAGTAGTAGTAGTAGTAGTAGTAGTATAGTAGTAGTAGTAGTAGTAGTAGTAGTAGTCAGTAGTAGTAGTAGTAGTAGTAGTAGTAGTAGTAGTAGTAGTAGTAGTAGTAGTAGTAGTAGTAGTAGTAGTAGTAGTAGTAGTAGTAGTAGTAGTAGTAGTAGCAGCAGTAGTAGTAGTAGTAGTAGTAGTAGTAGTAGTAGTAGTAGTAGTAGTAGTAGTAGTAGTAGTAGTAGTAGTAGTAGAAGTAGTAGTAGTAGTAGTAGTAGTAGTAGTAGTAGTAGTAGTAGTAGTAGTAGTAGTAGTAGTAGTAGTAGTAGTAGTATTAGTAGTAGTAGTAGTGGTAGTAGTAGTAGTAGGAGCAGCAGCAGCAGCAGCAGTAGTAGTAGTAGTAGTAGTGCCACAATTATATTTTATAATTAAGCGTTACATACTTCATTATTATCATCTATCAATAACAAACGTCTAAGTGTCAAATAGGTGTTCATTCCTAAAGTTTCAATAATATCTGAAAAGCCAGATTGTACATGCGGATATTGAGGCAAAAAATAGATCAATAAACACAGAAAACGCATTAATATTCACTTGCAATGGTGAACAGAACATACATTATTGTGAATTGAGTATATCATAAGCGATCATATTTCGTTTTCTTCCAGATTAACTACCCCTTTATGATTGTTTTGTGGTTTGAAATGGCGTGAAATTACTGCGCAAATCGATAAAATAACAATAGATCTTATAGTGCAATTCGCTTATTTAGTAGGAGTATCAGCAATTCATTTTATTCGTACATGGTTTTTAAGCAGTTGTCATCTTAATGCATTTCCATTTCTAAATTTATCAACTACATTTTAAGAATTTGTGAAGTTCACATAGATAAAATACATTGTATACCTTACTGGAAATTTAAAGCAGATACAACTGATATTAACAATTGATTTTTAATGATGGCTGAACTTTCAATGCTCTCAACGTGTAAGGGGTCTGATCTGGAACGCGATTTCTGTTGTTATGTGTGTGAAGAAAATGACATTCAAACAGAGGCAACTTCTTTCTGTGAAAAGTGTTCCAGATGTTTTTGTGAAAGTTGCAGCGACCAGCACAGTCGGATGTTCAAGAAGCACAATTCAATTGGACGGGAAGAACAGTGGCGATGGCAAATAGAAATAAAGGAGGAATGTCTAGAGCCAATCTTTCATTGTCAGGAACACAGCAATGAGACATTCAAGTTACTTTTTCTGGATCACGACCAGTTGTTGTGTGAAAAGTGTAATTTAAGTAATCATCGGTAATTGCAGATTTTATAAAACCTGTATTTATTTGTAATATTCCTTATTCTGATACGGATTTAAATCAAATGCTTGTATTTGTAATAAATTATTAACCATTTATTAATAATCGGGTTGACTGTACTTAATATCAGGCAATCAATGTCATATTATGAGCTTATGAGACTTAACATGGAAGGAAGTAGGATGACTTCTAGTAATAATTCGAGTTATAATTATGTTTATATCTAAAATTACTTATCTCAAGTACATAGTCATCAGTAAATCATATATTCCACTCCATATTGTTACAGATTATATTTAACATGTAATGGTTTTTGATTGACTGAACTATTATTCCTAATATATTGCTTAGTTAACAGAAACTGTCAGATAAATCTATCGCCGATAGAATAAAGGGAAAAAACACACACCCAACTTTGAACAGTTGTTGAATATCATCGAGTCCAAGCAAGGACAATTAGACCAATTTAAAGAGGGCAGAAGGAAAGATACACAGGACTTACAGGCGACAAGCGACACACAATTTGCAGATATCGAAGCGTTCCGTTAACAAATAGACAAATCGCTGAATCGACTGGAAGCAAAAGCTAAACGGGAATTTGTAGATTTAAGAGATAAACTTAAAACAGAACTGGAGGCAGACATTGATAGATGTTGCTTGGTAAAGCGGAAGTTGCAACTCCTTCAGAATGCTTTAACAAAATTTGGAGAATGCCCTGAACACTCCTATATTGCTTTTAGGATGAATTTTCTATTTCACTGTTAGTGTGTGTGTGTGGATACAAAGGCTGTTTTTTGTCGCTATTAATTGTGATGCATAGCATGATCTTCAAACTGAATTAAAGAAGTTTGATTAACACTGCGCTTAAAATTCAAGTCTGTGTTTGGTTTAAATAAACGCAGGTTCGTTGGCAATTTTTGTTTAGAAAAATAATGACTTATTATATAATGTATTTATTCTGGAACCATGTTACATCCCCCATATTATGTGATCTCTAAGTATAAATATATATGTTTCAGACGCACTGTCAGTAAGTATGTCTAATAGTTATTACAATATATTTATTTAAATTTGATGATTCATAATTGTTGAGCTATTCGAATTATTTACTTTTAATCACTACACAGGCCGGTTGCGAATGTTCTGTGTGAGTTGGATGGCTTTGAACACTTTGGTGACTAGCGTAGACTTATAAGTGTTATTAGGTCGCTACTAAACATTATAAAATCGAAACCAGCTCGTGTCCTCATTATAAACACAAACATATTGTTATGCATTACGCAAGCCGTGCGATAATTATTTAATGAAACATACAATAACAGTGGGGTTTAGTGGAGTGCACTTTGAAATAACTCGAAAAAGCTACATGAGATCACTATATCACTATATTGAAAGTCCATATGTCTGTTTTTGTATATGCGATTATACCAGAGGCCTCTTAATACAATCCATTGAACATTAAATGTATATAAGAGAGGAATAAGGCGGCGGGGTAAATAGACAGACAGACAGACAGACAGACAGACAGTTTATTCAGACTTATACATAAGTACATCGTCTTAATACACAAATATACACATTATTTTCTGTCACATGAATAGGTATAACAACATAACATTACATAACATAAATGGTCATTTAAGAATTCAAATATAAATAAACACAATCAAATTGCATGAATACGTAAATTCTATCAAAGCGGTAATGAAATTTATTAAACAGCATTATTAAGAATTGCATTTCTTATAGCAAAAGCTTCTTTCATATATTTACATACATTTGAAATGACTGGTTTGTCACATGAGGCTAATAACTTGTGGAATTTATATACAGATGGGTTAATATAAAATATACGACTAATATATTTTTTCCTTAAATCAGTGTAACAGCGGCATATACAATAGACGTGTGCCGTTCTTATTGTTATAACATAATAAATGCGTCAAAAAAATGTAAGAATCGAAATATTCTCAATGTCGTTGTATGAAGAAAACGATGTAATATCAAGTATGTTATAAGACAGCAAACATTTGAGACGCCAACATTTAGCAATATTATTGGGAGATTTTCTTAAGTGTTTCATTTCTTATTGCAATAGATTGGCATCAAGATATACATTTAAAGTGATATTATGGGCATCTTACAAATATATAGGTGTCTATCTCAACCGTTGTTTATTTTTGGTGTTTTCACTTCATATACACTTATATTTGTTAATGCAGCATCAACATACTAAAACAATATCCCGCAAATAGAAAAATAATGCATGTTAATATCAACCGTACTTTCGTTTTGACAACTGACGACAGAAATGATTCGATTTACGATGTAAATCCAAATCTAGTTTTAGTGCAGATTCGTTCATACGACACAAAGGCACTATTTTGTTTTACGGATCATTTCGGCTTAGAGGACTGGGTGAGTCATGTAAAATATCGAATATAATAAATATTTTTTTAATAAACAACTGGTAGCATGATGAGTTGCAGATAATTGGTCAGTAACCACATTTAACTAACTCTTTTGACCTGTTAATTCTTTTCAGCTCAATTCAACAGTGAAAAATGGCCATAATATCACTTTAAATAACATCATAACGCCAATGTTATTTTAGGAATACCAAAAAACATGTGTTTCCTTATTTAGTAAAGAAATACAAAACATTTTAATTTTGAACTTCAGTGAAATTATTTATGAAATGACTAAGATGGAATACCACCCTGATATGAGGGTTGTGACGAAATGGATCGAGACCGGTAGGTCAATGTCACGTTTATATTTATATATATTTTACGCTTACATGTATACATGTAATGAACTACTAATGGGGCATGCATTTCGATCTTTATAGCAGTATAAATGTACCGATGTGAATGTGAGGGTCGTAGCGCATGCATAATTATTGCAAAGGAAATTAACTAAAACATGAATCGAGTTTAGGCCGCCGCCCGTAAAATAGGGGCCTTTGGATGACTGTATCGGTGGCCGTCCGATACCTTGACGATAATATATGTATCCCGGAAAAGGAACTTTTGGTAAAGCCCACTTATCTGCAGGTTCAAATAAAGCTGCCCCATTTATAATCCTTTCTAAGTCACACATCGTATTAATCGTTATTATTTAAAGTTAGCTATCTTTGTTTAATTGGTTGATATACGTACCAGCGTTGTTTGTACCGGGGTGATTAGTGTGTTTTTTTAAACTCTTGCTTTTCAGGTAGCAGTCTATTGCATATTGCTCAGTGCCTTTCATTGCATAATTTGTCGCCACGATCTTATTCGAAATTGGCCGATGTTTTGACAGTATAGAACCTACGCCCGATCCAGTAAAAAAATACCATCGACGATATGACAGTGTGCGGCCAAACTAAACAATATAAATCGCTAGGTGTTTGTTAAAGTTTAAAGGAACTTGTTAAACTTCAACCAGTGCCATCCAAATATCATTCAGCGATTTTTTTTATATATAATGATTATACGTTTTCAAGCCTAGGGTTAGCTCATAGGACTACAATTACTTCAGACTTAAAATCACAAGATGTGAAAGTATTCTTTTTTAATCATACAATACATTATCAGTTCGATACAATGCTTCAGTTGTGTGAATAAGCTGATAATTGCTGTATTAAATACAATTGACAGTGCCCATTTTTGCACAAATACTTTTTTTATTTGAGCAAGTGGCACGTTACATCTTTCTGAGATGTGATCAGGTGGTTTATCAAGGTGTGAAACTTGATCAGGTTGATCATTGGTTGTTGGGATATTGAAATGAATGGATGTGCAGTTCACCTGATTAGGTAAATATAAATGTTTATTACTTATTACGTATTTGCGTATGCTTTGCAATTGAGACAATGCTTGTAAGGGTGATTAGTGTTTAAAAGTTTCGTTGAAGAAAATGAAAAAAAAGCTTAACAAAATGTATCACGTAAAACGAAAAAGAACGAAAAAATAATTTGTTGACTAAAATACCGCTAATTGTATTGAAAACAACGAGTATATTACCGAATTAAAGCAGAACATAAACACACATTTATATGTTTGTTGTTTTCCACCTGAAAGCGATAGCCATTTAAAAATGCACTAGTGCGTCCAAATATGTATGAATACTTTCACGGAATCCACTCCTTTTGAACTTTCAAAACTGACAATTTTTATCGTAAATAAAAGGTTGTCGCGCTGCAACTAATTTGGAAAATTTAAATCACATTGTGATTTGGAACACTTTAATCAATAGATTTTGACAAAACATATTGGCTACATGTCCTTTGTCTGTATTTAATATACGTAGTGGGTGTCATCTCTAACATATCTTTTTTCAAACAGCTGTCCGATTACTTGGATACAGACAGTAACTCGCGACGGGATCGTATACACCATGACCAACTGCTGGAGGTCACAGTAAAAAGACCGAAGTATGGATCGTTGAAATGTCATCCCTGCCACTGCTGTAAATACAAAGATAAGTGATAATATATCTTTTTGAAATCGACGTTAGACAGGTATGATTAAAGGGATAATGGCGATGTGCGATTGTCGTTGAGTTCCTATGGTAAGCAGTACTGCTGTTGGTACGCAGAAAGACAACACTGTCCATTCGACTTAATTTCTAGAGGTAGGACGTTTTAATGTTGTTGACGCTCTGTCTGTTTGTCTGTGTGCTCAAACTCTGGCAAGGCTCCTCAGTTTTACTGCGAGGGACACACTTTTCTACCCGCTAGCGTAAACACTGACGCGGGTCGACGGTGCTGGTACAGCGAGTCCGAGTCGTCCGAGTCAGCGTAAGCAGTGTTTAAACGCCTTAGCTCTAAAAATCAAGTCTACTCGATAGCGTTTTCGTTCAGTTTTCCAACAGCAATACGGTTAACTAAAGGCAGTAACTAAGGTCTTACATTATCTTATCCATCTTATCCCCTTTTCAGTGCAGCTGTTTAACGTAAACTCTGACATTTTCTTGAAAATGGACGTATTCTAATTTACCTACCGGTATATATGCTAATACGTGTTTATTTTATTTATCTGTTATCGCCCCTTAATATTTTCGTTGGTTAAAATGAAACTGTGTATATTTTCAATAAAGTAGTGTTTAATTTATTTTCATTTCAGTTACTAGTTCGTGTCAGATGGGACTCTATCACGATCCGGTTCCACTGCTGGAGAAGGATTGTGCAACGTTTACGGATGCCACGAAGATTCTTAATTTTAGCCGGTGGTGGTGGTGGTGATGATGGTGGTGGTGCTGGTGGTGATGATGGTGGTGGTGATGGTCGTGATGGTGGTGGTGAAATTGGTGGTGATGGTCGTGGTGATGGTGGTGGTTTGGTGACGGTGGTTGTGATGGTATTGTTCATTGTGGTGGTGTGAGTTATAATGATATTGATGGTGGTGGCGATGGTGGTAGTGGTTGTGGAAATGATGATGTTGCTGGTGTTGGTGGTTATGGTGTTGGTGATGATCGTGATGGTTATAATGGTGTTTGTATTGATCAACGGGGGATTAGCGTGCACTAGGTCGCTTCCGGGGGATAACTTTTGATTATCCGAAAGGGTTCCTTAAAAGATCATACCCTCTCGCCGTGGATATAGCGCACAATATGCTAAAAAGGCTGTACGTACGCCCCCCCCCCCCCCCCCTGACGCCGACCCTCATTAAAATCCAGGAAAGAAACTATGTCAAACCGACAAGCAGCCGACGGGAGATCAGCGTGCACTAGGTCGCTTCCTGGGGATAACTCTTATTTGTCCGAAACGGGCCCTTAAAGGTGCATATCCACTCGCCATAAAACGCTTTTTTAATAGGCTGTATGTACGTCCCCCTGAAGCTCACCCTAAATAAAAACCCGGATCGAAACTAGGTCAGCCCAACAGGCAGCCAACTGGAGATCATCGTGCACTAGGTCACTTCGGTGATAACTGTTGTGTATCCGAAAGGGGCCCTTAAAAGTGTATGCCCTCTCGCCGTAGATATAGCGCATAATATGCTAAATAGGCTGTATGTACGTCCCCCTAACGCCAACTCTTATTAAAAACCCGAGCCGAAACCAGCCCGACACGCAGCCGACGGGGGATATGCTTGCAATAGGTCGCTACCGGGAGATAACTCTTGTGTGTTCGAAGGGGGGCTCTTAAAAGTGCATACCCACTCGCCATGGATAAAGCACATAATACAATTAATAGGCTGCATGAACGTCCCTCTGACGCCGACCCTAATTAAACCCCCGAGCCGAAAGTAGGTCAGTCCGACAGGCAACCTACGGGAGATCAGCGCGTATTAGGTCGATTCCGGGGGATAACTATTATTTGTCCGAAAGGGGCCCTTAAATGTACATACCCACTCGGCGTAGATACATCGCATACTACGCTAAATACCGGTAGGCTGAATTAACGTGTCCCTGACGCCGACCCTAATTAAAACCCCGGGTCGAAACTAGGTCAGCCAGACACGCAGCCGGCGGGAGATATGCTTGCAATAAATCGCTTCCGGGGGATAACTCTTGTTTGTTCGAAGAGGGCCCTTAAAGGTGCATACCCACTCATCGTCGATATATCGCATAATGCGCTAAAAAGGCTACATGTACGTCCCTCTGATGCCGACCATAACTAAAACCCCGAGTCGAAAGTAGGTAAATACGACAGGCAGCCGCCGGGAGATCAGCGTGCACTATGTCGCATCCTCTTGTTTTTCCGAAAGGG
The DNA here is from genome assembly GCF_020536995.1 of Dreissena polymorpha. Lineage (NCBI taxonomy): Eukaryota > Metazoa > Mollusca > Bivalvia > Myida > Dreissenidae > Dreissena > Dreissena polymorpha. Next base: position 27,830,550 of record NC_068369.1, read on the forward strand.
GCCCTTAAAGTTGCATATCGACTTGCCGTAGATATTGCGTATACTACGCTTAATAGGCTTGATGAACGTCCTCCTGACGCCAACCCTAACTAAAACCCTGGGCCGAAACTAGGTCAGCCCGACAGGCAGCCGGTGGTAGATCAGCGTGCGCTATGTCACTTCCTTGGGATAACTCTTGTTTGTTCGAAAGGGGCACTTAACGGTGCATACAAACTCGTTGTGCAAATAGTGCAATCGGCTTTCTAAATAGGCTAAAACTTAATAATATGATAAATGCATCAACCTATTCAATAAGGTTGCTAAAAGGCTAAATAGACTGCATAGGCTGAATAGGTTTATAAATAGCCTAACTTTGTTTGTTTCAACCTATTTAATACACTTGTTGAAAGGCTGCTTAATAAGCTTAGTATGCTAAATAGGATGTATTTTATAATAGGCATGTACTTAACTTGCTAAATCCGCTTAATAGGCGGAAAATACTGGTACATATGCTAATAGGATTTATTTAAAAAAAATATGTTTCAAACCTCCTAAATATGCTGAAAGGCTGTTGAATATACTAAATAGGCTAATTTTCATGTATTTTCCAACCTATGTACTGAACGTGTTTAATAGGCTAAATAGGCTAAAAAGGGTGCTAAAAAGGGTGCTAAAAAGGCTAAAAAGGATGCATGATTCAACCTATGCACTAAACTTGCTAAATAGGCTAACTTCACACACGTCGTTAACGTTTATAAATACGTGTTGAAAGTGGTTATATATTTTTGTATATCTATTTATTAAGATCTTTTTTTTGCGAAAATTGTAAACTTAACCGTTTCAGAATAAGCGTACCTTTACCTATCGGTATTTGATTTGCGCTGCACTCTGGATCAGGTGAAGGGTTATTACATCTACGGAGGATTCCGGAGATTGCTCGTGTATCAATATTGATTCGCCCTGCTGTGGCTGCAAGTGCACCTCATAATTGACACTGTGTATTTAATTTCATGCTGGCGCGGTAAATTATTTACCTGACCCCAATTGTCACAATAACGACATACGACTTATGTGACTTTGGCCGGATTGGAATGTTTCATCTGAAACATTTAGTTTTCTGTTATTGTTTTGATTTATTCTTCTGCTACATTTGTTGTAAAACATTTGCAAAACTTTCCGAGTGTGGTCATTCGCGTAATAAAAAGTTCGACTTTGCAATTGTTGGCAATCGTTGCACAAATTTTAAACCTCCATTGATCTCAAAATCGACATTTTAAAGCGATTTACATATACCGGGTATGCGTGTAATCAGTCAGTTGGAAATGGACATTTGATTAACAAAACATCAACATTTTAACACAAAGTGTTGTTCATTTACATCGTCGAATGGAAATTCGTCTTTGAATTATCTCAGAAAGTATAGCTCCTTGCAAACAATATAGAAAGCGGAAATATCCCGATATAACACGGAAATATCCCCATAGAAAGCGGAAATATCGCGAGAGAAGGCGGAAAGATCCGCGCATACTGTGCAAAAGTCCCCTTTTAAAGTTCAAATAGTTAAATGTAAAAAGCATCCATAAATACCAATTGACTCGATGTTTCTGTCAAAATATCAGTGGTCGTTCGCATTTGCGGTCAAGTGATATTTTTTGTCCCCTCACATTAAGATTAAGTCTTCGAGAACCCCGGTACCATGACCTCTGGTGTAGGGCAAACGTGCTCATCGTCATCAAATAGAGTAGATTTAGTGTATGAAAGTCAAGGCCGGCTCAAGAATGATACTTTTTGTTGGGTGGGGTTTGAATCCAATGAAACTTTCGTTCCGTCCTGTTATTTCGTAAGTCATTTTTATTCCGTGCATTGCATACAGTAATTCATTTTGCACAGGAACTTAACGAATACAAGTTTTGTCATTCAGGAAACATTCGTAAATCTTAAAATATCAATCTAGGGCTCGTTAAAACAGGACCAGAGGGACTCCGACCAACTTCATTACATACGTACAAAGATAAATTGTTTAACAAACTAAAGTAACCACGTAGGCAAAGTAACTGTTAGCGACTCGAACCCACAACCGCCGGCTCTACCAACTGAGCCACCTGGTGGCTGGTTCTCGCCCGAGTACTCCTTTTAACCTTTAAAGCCAACCTCCGGATGAAAAGTGTGTTCAATGGGAGGCTTCGCCCACTACCGTATTATATACCGCATAGACCAAGATAATTTAATTTAATACAATTATCAATTATTTTCACAAAAGGATTTTATGTGGGGAAAAATTAACACGAATTTTGAAATAGTCCTCTTTCTAACACGATTATTTTTTTTAATAAATAGTTTACAACAAACGTGGAGTGATTGAAGATGTTGAAGTTTGATTTTTTATATACTAGATTTCGAATCCTCATGCGTTATAAATGAAGCAACAAGGGCGATAGTTCGTGTTCTATTAAGACGTAAAATAAAAAGCTGTTTGTTTCCACTACTAAACCCGACCGATCCTCCTTTTTGTATGCAAGAACAAATGATAAAATAGCCGTTCATTTAAATTCTGGTGAAAAAAGCCACATCATTTGCGATTTATATGACTAAACTATATGAGCAAACAATTTTACACAATCGTTTTCCGGCTTACAAAAATAATATCAATTTTGATTGTTTGTAAGAACAGTACATATGTGGGCCCTTTTAAATGCCACATTTCTTTTTAATTAATATACCCAGGACCAAACGGAAAACTCTGGGACCTTGTATTGTGAAACTTTTACCCATTGCCAATATATCTTATACTGCACAATTTTATAGTCGCGTTCGTTTTATATTGACCATATTATCTCTTCTTAACAACCTCCACATATGTTGATTAAAGCATTAAAGCATTTGCTGTGCGTCAGGCAGCGATTACGTACCAGATAAAGGTAGAAAAAATACGTCTGTTGTGATAAAGAAATGTACAATATCCATATCAATAATAAGCAAATAATTGATATCACCCGCCGAATAAAAAAATCCTTTAGTTTTAATCAATTAAATGGCTTTCTATAACTCTAAACTGTCTTAGGCCGGGTTTCCATGTCTCCGCGTCCGCGTTCCGTGTCCGTGTGTCCGTGTCCGCGAAAAAAACGAACTGGTTGAAATCTTTTGGAGCGATTCCATGTATCCGCGTTCCGTGTCCGCATTTTTCGTCCGCGTATTGAAAGGCCGACTTTCAAGCATAGATATATTTGTGAAAAAAAATAATAAATTTAGCAAGGGATTACCCTGAAATATACAACCAACGTATAAAAGAATACAAAGACAAAGAAATTGCATCAAACATCTGGAAAAGCATAGCCAACGAAATGTCAATTGATGGCGTTTCAGGTAAGTGAGAATAGTAATATGCGAATATATATCGTCTGCATATTGTACACTCTATAATCGCTTTTCAAAAGACACAGTATATATTTCAAGCACGTTTGGAATGAGTTTTTTTTACACGGAAAGGCTAAAATAATAAGCGGATGCATGGAAACGACACTCCGTGTCCGTATACGGAACGCGGACACGGAACGCGGACGCGGAGCGCGGACACGGATGCATGGAAACCCGGCCTAAGTCATCCTAACGAATCTTGTCTAAGAAGCACCAAAGTATGATAATACACATTTAATTTGTATTGTATTTAATTCTATACAACAGCTTCGTGCAGACAAAATTCTTCAAAAGCAAACAAATAGGGGGCCTAAACTTTATAGGTGATCCCCACAAAACATGCTAGTGCATGACCACAGTATGATTATACATTTCTTTAATCACATTTGATACAATAGTTATTCATAAACAGTTTATGACAGACAAATTTCCTCAATTAAAATAAATAACAGGGTCATAACTCTGGAGTTACCTAGTCAATCCAGACGAATCTCCGACGTGCACTAACACAGTATGAAAATACACATTTATTTAATGTTCATGACATTTTATACAATGGTTACCAAAAAAAGCTCCGGACGTACAAAACGTCTAAATTTCAATCAATTAAGGAGCCATAACTCTGAGGTAACAAAGTCCATCCCGACATAATTTACACGTGCACCACTTCAGTAAGATGATAAACATTTAATTTTTGAAGTTCCATTGTATTCTTTTCAATAGTTACCGAGAAACAGCTCCGCATGGACAAAATTTCTCAATTCCATTCAATAAAGGGTGCATTACTCTGGAGTTACGATGTCGATCCCGACAAAATGTATGCGTGCACTAGCGCCGTACGATGATACGCATTTATTTTTAATTTACATGCAACTCCATACATAACGTATTGAGAAACAGTTCAGGACAGACAAAATTCTAGTCTGTCAACAGACTGATATTTTTTTCTTTTCTAATTTCACAATTACTTCTTGAGATGTATTGCAATACAATATCAAAGCTCCCTTTCTCTTCTGGCTGAATTAAGTCTGGCCCATCAGCTGGCCATATCAGATTACAATCTTCCCAGGATTCTGCCCACCTCTCTCGCAGGGTTTAACAGTCCTGCATTGTAAGCAGATAAGAAAACGTAAATCTGTGTAGCATAAGTTCAGAACAAGAAGTAGGAGAGAGTTATCTCTACAAAAATGATAAAATGATAATGCAGGACTGTACACAGTCTAACAAAATATCTCAATTTTAATCAATAAAGGGGGTATTACTCTTATGTTACCTCGTCGATCCCGACAGAATTTACGCGTGCATCACCTAAGTATGAAACAGGTTTGGTCGGACAAAATTCCTCAATTAAAATCAATTAAGGGACAATAACTCTTGAGTAAACTAATCGCTCCCAACTAAACTTATACATGTACTACCACAGTATGATATTATACATTTATTACTTAGTTTCATAAATTTCAAACAGCTACAGACATACACACACACACGATTCCTCAATTACAATCAATTAAGGGGGCATAACTCTATTATTATTATTATTATTATTATTATTATTATTATTATTATTATTATTATTATTATTATACCGGATTTATATAGCGCCCTTTTCATGCAAGAGTGCACGTTCAAAGGCGCTTCACATTAGAAAATTTGACGTATCGCAGATACGAATACATTTTGCAACACCGTTTCAAAAGAAATCGATCAAAAACTACTCAATTATACTATAAAACTACTCTATTATACTTATATTATAAGTAGAACGTAAAACATTCACAGTAACCATAGATAAGAAAGATCAACAAGACACTGTAGAAATAACTCTATGTGTATATATAGCAATTAGACAATTAAAGAAACAAAAAATCTAAAACTAAAACTTTAAGTACTACGTCTAACACTTAAACTATAAGTACTACGCAAAAAAACACACAAAAACATGCACTCTAGAGCTACCAAGTTGATCCCGACTGAATGTAAGCTTGCACCACTGCTTTCTGATCATACACATTTATTGTTGAATTTCATGAAAACCGATACAATAGTTAATGAGAAACAGCTCCGGTCATACCCAATTAGTGAATTTAATTCGATTTATGGTGCATAACTTGGAGTTACCGATCTCGAAAGAATCCGCAGTATGATAATACACATTTATTTTAAGTTTCATGAATCTATGAAATAGTTACCGAGAAACAGCTCCGGAAACAAACATGCGACGGACGGACGGACGGAAAGACGGCCGGACAACACAAAAACAATATCCCTACGCCTTTTGGCGGGTGATAAAATATCACCGGAAATAGACAAAAGTATAAAACGTTTCTAGCGCTTTTCTCGGTAATTTTGGAAAATAGCGTATCGCCTACAGAAAGTAACTTAATCTCTTTCGTTTACCTAAACCTAGATAACCGAGTAGTTGCGGCGTTAACCCTTTGCATGCTGGGAAATGTGTCGTCTGCTAAAATGCCGTCTGCTAATTTGTAATATATGGGCATTTTCTTCGATTTTTTTCAAAGAATACTATCAGAATAGCAAACAGTTTGGATCCAGATGAGACGCCACGTTCTGTGGCGTCTCATCTGGATCCAAACTGTTTGCAAAGGCCTTCAAAATTCGGCTCCAGCACTGAAAGAGTTAAGCGCTAAAGACTTTTCGTTCGATGTTTCAGGTCCCGGTTAGTTAGGTTTATTTAAGTGTTTTCTCTTTGGGGGTAAATACTTATGTTTTTGTTAATACATATGCTTTAATTTTGCGGTTAAATTATATAAACACATTTTTTTTAACTTTTACACAAATGTGAACAAGTCTTTTTAAATGTACAAAACATCCCAGTAAGTTTATAGTTTATTTATTAGAATATTCAGTAGTAGAGTTGCGCATTTGCAAGCCAGTTGTACACATGTTACTCAGGAAGTTAATCCTGAAATATGCCGATATATTGACAATAGAAACATCTAAAGAAACTTCCGTTTCAGAAAAATCGTAGTGTACTGCATCTACGGTAATTTTTTCTAATATGAACAAGACGTAATGCTATGAAACCGGTCAAATGACATAGGGGCACTCACACTGGAAGTAATCAGTTAGCATATAAAACAGTTCAATGGTTGACATTAAAATAATTTGATGCATAGTTATTATACGCGGTTAAACAACGATTTAAATACCCATGTACATAAAAACAGAATACAGTTGAACAAAAAAAAAAAACACTGCGTGGAGAACCGGTATATGCCATCATAAAAAAAATAAAAAATAATAACATAACTTCAGTTTAAGTCAATTAAATATTTATGTGTGATTTATTAGCTGTACTTAAAATAACACATATCTTATCATTATACAATGTTGTAGGAACAAAACATTTTATTGGTTTACTGCAGACACGTACATGCATAAAAATGTTGCGATATATGATTGCCTAGTGCATGTATTGAGCCACAATTTTTATTCGTTATGCTTATTACCAAGCAAATTAAACAATAGCGAGCAAGGAAAATTGGTAGATCTCTAATAACTTTATTTAGGAAAAACAACAACAAAAACGCATAATGTAATGATTGACAAAGTTTATGTGTAAAAGCCAAGACAAGTAACATATTTTACCATCGTTATAATTATCCCAAAATAAATATACTCTTGTTTTTAGTAGTCCGTCTTGGATCGGGGTGTGATGTTCACCGATAAGGCAATGGGCCTCCCTGACTTGCACTTTGAAATTTTAACTATAAAACCGGTCGACATGCGATTGTTGCGCGACATTTGCTCGATAAAGTGTCGAGTGTCATATCGTGTCGCGCGTCGTACCGTGCGTCGAGCAAATGTCGCGTGTCGACCTAGGGAATTTTAGGTCGACACGCGACATTTGCGCGATATATGCTCGATATAGTGTCGAGTGTCATATCGCATGTCGCGCGTCGTATCATGCGTCGCTCAAATGTCGAGTGCCGCGATCAAGGTCGACACACGACAATTGAAGTCGACATACGACAATTGAAGTCGACATGCGAAGCGACACGCGACATTAATCGTGACGCACGGTATGACAGTCCTCAATTCAGTCGACAGTCAAGATTTTCTGCAATATTTTTTTTTCTTAAACGATACGCGACACTCAAATTTTGATTGTCGCATGTCGACTTCAAATGTCGAGTGTCATACCGAGCGTCGCTTGAATGTCGAGCATCGAATTCGAAGATCGACACGCGACAATCAACTTTGCCCTATCCGGATTCCGTGCAAAACACTTCCACCTCAGTTTCAGACAAACCTCAAACAAAAATGACCTATAGAAGAAAATAAAAGCAAAATAACACCAGCTTACATTTTACATAAATTTCCCTGTTTGTTTTTTTCTCCGCATTTTACCGGCAGTCATTGCTGAGATTGTGTATAACTTTATCCGAAACGTCTCCGCTTTCCTGATTTAGTAATAAGATCACAAGTTTTACCGAGTATTACATCTGTGTCAAAATTAGCCCATAAGTTAATGCCACAAATGCCATTATAAGTCGCTTCCCACCCCCGTTCCTGTTTATTTCCAACCCGGCGTTGTTTGAAATAGTAACTCGGCAATTACGAATTAACGACTGGGGGTTACAGTACAGGCAGTTTATCAGGAATGACGTCAGAGATGTCATTGTAGCAGCAAGTCGCGCATTGATACGAGCAATTAGGATGTCTGAAATAGTCCCCACATTCTTTGTATACCGCAATATTCAGTAAAAATGTCGACAGAAATAAAAGAACTTTTGTACCAGCGTGTGAGAAAGCAATTTAATGGCAAATTTATACCTTGATCTCTTTTTAATTATTAATGGTGAACGACATGTTATAAAATACTTTCCTGTCGTGGATAAAGACACTGTGGAAGCCAATTTATATGATAATTAAAAACTGATGACGCTTAAGATTTTAAAAAACAATTAATAAGAAAATTATCACGTTATTAGACAATATAATCGTGTTTATGCTGGGCTACAGACTACACATTAGACCTAAACAAGCTTTCGCTCCTCTCCGTCTTTATATAATGGATGATTTCAGAAACAATGTTATGCATATACTTGCTGCTTAAATTGGCTGCATCAGCTTAATTATAAATATAAACTAGGCAAAATGTATGTGCGCAAAGTGCAGTCCATAATCAGAGACGACACTTTCCGCATAAACTGGATTTCTGTCAAAAAAGGCTTCCTTTATACGAAACGTTTCATTTAAGCGGAAAGTGTCGATTCTGATTAACGTGTGTGGACTACACAGTCTACTATGGGCTGGCTCTTTACACACATGCATTAAGCCCAGTTGTTTCAGAACGAGGTCCAAATAATTACATACCGCAATGATTTAACCCTTTCAGTGCGGGAACCAAATTTTAAAGGCCTTTGCAAACAGTTTGGATCCAGATGAGACGCCACAAAACGTGGCGTCTCATCAGTATCCAAACTGTTTGCTATTGTGATAGTATTCTTTGAAAATAAATAGAAGAAAATGCAAATTTTAGAAATTCTGCAGACGACATTTTAGCAGACGACAAATTTCCCAGCATGCAATGATTTACAGTATCAATCCTAACATACAAAATAAACCAGAAAAAGAGGTAAACGTTGTAGAGTTGGATAAAAATGTACTAATACTATTATCATAAAAAATATAGGACACCAGAACTCTCCGCCAATGTAATAGAAAGCATTACCACGCCAGTGATTGTCAAGCAGATGTACACAAACGTCTGATGAACAAAAATGTCAAGAAAGCTGTTGGTCCGGTTGAACTCTCTATCAGAGTTATCCTGACCAGTGCTACGGAACTACCCTAAGCTTTCATCTCTATCTTGCAGCAATCTATCAACACTGGAGAACAGTCGAAAGAATGGAGAAATACCAATAAAGCACCCTTCTACAAGAACGGAGATCGCCACACAGCGGAGAATTAACGTCCTTTTTCCCTTACCTGTGTCACCTCCTCGAGCACACAATATGCCACCACATCCTAAAAAACCTCCAAAACAACAAGATCCTCACTTCACTATGTAGAGGTGTTCGCTCGTTGTATTCTTGTGAAACTCAACAAATAGCAACTGCTCACGATTTTCTGTACGTTTACGACCAAAAAACAATCAAGTTGATACCGTCATCCTGGACTTCATCGAGGCCTTTCACAGGTCCCACACAGTCGCGTTCTACTGAAACTCGAGAACAACTGTATCCGAGGTAATCTACTCATCCGAGGGTCTCTCACTTCATCAAACACCGAGACATACGTGTGGTAGTTGTTGGAGAGAAGTTACAAGACGTACCGGTAGGCTCAGAGTTCCACAGGGGAGGTTGATAGGGCTATTGTTATTCCTGTGTCGTATAAACGACCTGCCAGAGAGGACGAAGTCAGAGAGTCGCAGATTACAGTCTCATTTACAGATACATAACATCAGTTATAGAATATATAATTATATACTAAAAGATGGACATGGACAGCCTTCGCAAATGGACGAATGACTGGGGATGGATTTCAACGCAAGGAAATGCTACCTACTCAGCTTTTTCTATAACATTAACAACATAAACCTCAGAAGATTTCAAGACACCCACACTGTGGTATTAATGTATCCGAAAACATGCAATGAAAAACCTACACCATTATCACTAAGCGAGAGCAAAGTAGGGGGCATCCCGGTCTTTAGGCGGACACCATATCCACTACGCCATGGCGTCTTAACGTACAAATATGTATAAGAAATACGAGAAATACAATCACCAGAACATTGTGTTTAACAATATTATCCTGTGTTTCCATCAAATTCAAGCTAAAACTGATTTCTTACACAATAAATATCTTTAAACAAAGATATTCGGCGTGTATCCTGACTTTCAAATAACGATAGAACATTTACGTGTGTAAATAATTAAATTGAAAACAAATGTTTCGTTGTTGTTGTTGTTTTCTTTTCTTGTTAGTCGCATATCCATAAAATGTGTGTTATTAAGTGCACGTAAATTCAAACCACACAATGGTGTTCGTAGATAAAAAATAATCTTCGGGAGATCACATTATATTTGTCCTCGCAAGGCTCATTATTAGTTTATTTCTTCACTATGTTATGTTAATAATATCTAATTGACTTGCTGTTTTCTATCGGCACATTAAAATCACACTTACAGAGTCGCGTCATGCGAACATGGGTCTTATGGCGTTTCAGCCAGCGTATCCCAAACCCAGCCTGCGCAGTTGTGCAGTCTGGTCAGGTGCCACGATGTCCGCTATTAAATCACGCAAGCCTTCACGATCTCATTAGGTATCTCCTGACCAGCCAGCCAGATGCATAATACCCATTTTCGCGCGAGGTGGGTCTTGTAATCTGATTGCGTTTTGTAAATTGAACATCTTAAGTAAAGAAGTGAAACTCCAGCTGCTCCAGCAGTATTGCATTCCTTTCATGTATACGTTCGTGATCCTTTATTTATGCCAATCGCCAAAACAGTACGAAATACCATACATACGTAGTAGAATAAAGCTGAGGTCACCACATTTGAACGGTCAGTGCAAAATACTGGGAGTTTATTCATGATACATATAAGTGTAAATAATATTTAACCTCATAGCATTGCAGCTCAAATGAAACAATAATAAAAGGGAATAAAAACACATTCAATTTAATTATCATTTAATTGATCAATGGTAGGAAGGAGACCAGAGCAGCAGAGTTACATTTTTTAAAAACGATCTGAGCACTCTACTTTTCGATAGAAAATTGAATTCAAACTGTGCTATTTTTTAGCACACTGTCAAATTTTGGCAGCCTATAAAGGCTTTCAGGAACGATGTCCAGAATGGCTGACCGAGTACGAAAAACATTTGTGGTTAGATAATTAAACTATTTCCCTGTTATCATGAGTCATGACACTATCATGACACTATACTATTTCGGTTGTGTTTGTTTTCTTATCGTGAAAGCAATACATGTTTTGAGATATCAACGATAGTCACTATGTATTTCCCTCAGGATTAAGTGACCGAGTACCGACCCCGAAATTCTTCGAGATGGATGTAAAAGCGTATTGTAACTGGGCAAAAATGTGTGCCTTTGTGTTGTATTAACATGCAGACAGTAGTCCGAAATTCCTCTCACTGAACAGTGTTACATTCTATACGCTGTACACCGACGCAGTGACATGGCCAAAGTTCTTGGGAATTTCTCTCGAATCAGTCAATGAAATATTCGAATGCAGTCATTCGGGCCTGCTGAAATTATGTAAAGGTCATTTAAGATGAAAGGCTGGGTTTAATATCTACGCCGAAAAACGTTTTGTAAGAATTATGCCTGAGTGGAAAAAAACTCAGTGACGATATAGTGAATTCTTCAACAATAGCTACTTTAAAAACCAGTGTTTTCAAACAACGATAGTGTCAAATCTGACACATCTCACCGTAGAGTAAAAGCCAGAAATGGTATCTTCGATTTCTCCGCCCAGATCCGATCCAGATAAACAATTCTTAAACATACCAGAAAAGGTTACAATACACTAAATGATCGCTTCATGTAGGGCTGTACTCTCTAAAAAAATATCATAGTTGACAGGAAGGCATGTTTTACACTTTTTACCATTATTCGGGTGTTATCTTGCGGAGATAATGGTAGGGCATGAATAGGTGTTCACAACTGAATCCCTGAAATATGATTCACTTGAAGACTAAAGTAAACCATTGCAGTAGAAAAGGTTACATTTCACTAAGAAACGGCCGAAAAAAAAAGTTGCAAAAACAGTCGATTTTGATTTGTGTCAAGTTCTTTCTTGCTTTGTACATGACATATCTTTTTTATTGCATAAATCGATTCCGCTTAGAATGGCCTTTAAGAAAAGGTATGGTTATGGGGGTCTCTATGTGCAAAATGTTGCATTTATTTTCGCTCAAAGTTGTCGCTTTTACATTGAATTATATAGGGAAACTATTTGGTGTATTATGACAAAAACCATGTTCCGTATTATATGGTGATTATTAGCCTCTTTTTTCAAGTTACACAACGAAGAGATTTTCTAGCGCCTTATGACGTCATTCTTGATACAGCTGCCATTTTAGATAAAGTGACAGTGTGTGTGATAAAAAGTGCAAATTAAGTTATTTTCGTGAATTAATATGTTCCTTGCCATCATGGTAAGTAAAACAGAACATTTTGTGATGTTTTCTGTGAAACATGTTCTCAAATGACAAACTGAAAGTTCAGTAAACGATGTAAAAATGATGCTGAAATTACCGGCGTCTGAATCGTCCAGGCGTTTGACAATTTGCGAATTTATTAAAATAAACTTACATTGTTTTTGCTGATAGGGCAGTGCCATGATGTTCTGATTGAGCTGTCATGTTTGATCTGAGTGATGTCAACATTGTCAATCTGTAATCAAAAATATAGCTTTACAGACATCCCCAAAAGTATTTAAAGTTAAAGTCCACAGGACATTCGGTCCTGTGGACTTGAAAAAACTTGCAGGACCGGACTGGGATTCATAGGACCAAAACATCACGTAAACAACTCAAATTTATTGACGTAATGATAATTGAAAAAATTTAATATAAAAATAAACAGCACAACACTGAACAATGAAAAAAAACAACACCATACATGCCATAATTTATCAGACCAATTCCGGGACATTGAGTTAAATTGTCCGGGACTTTTGCCGATTTTCCAGGACATGTATAAAATGTAGCGATATTTATAGACATATATTTTTGGTGTGTGTTTTTTGTTTGGCATCGTAAATTGCAAAAGTTTGAAAGCCTATCCGAAATACACTTGATCTATTAACGTCAAATTAAACATTACTACATGTACTTCCGTTACAAGATACAAGCCACGTGCTTTCAGTGTAAGCGTTCTAAACATAGATGGTGACGTCACTGTGTTATTGTTATTAAGACCGGTGTGTAACGTTATGTTTACTGGGGCTTTTAGAACAAGACAATAATAAACCTATTGGGGATGACGTTTTTATATGCTTACTTTTTTACTCAACTTCTTTGTCGATTAAACATGCAAACATAAACTGCTTTTAATTTTTTACTCAGCGATGTTGGACTTCAGATGTGTGAACAACTATCCTTTGCCCTTACACAGCAGGAAATAATGACGTAGTAGATTAAAGTCACTTAAAGGGGCCTTTTCACAGATTTTGGCATTTTTTAACTTATTCATTAAATGCTTTATATCGATAAATGTAAACATTGGATGGTAAAAGCTCCAGTAAAAAATCAAGAATAAAATTAAAAAAAAGGAAAAGAACATTGCCCGCACCAGGTTTCGAACCAGTGACCCCTGGAGTCCTGCCAGAGTCCTGAAGTAAAAACGCTTTAGCCTACTGAGCTATTCCGCCTAGAACATATAATTAAAGTATTTTATACCTTATATAAGCAATCTTCGTAGTTTCACAAAATTTAACGACAAAAACAGAACTCTCCAAATTATTCAATCGTTTCGCGTTGCAACGCTTTATAATTTTTAGGTTTTAAAATCGTCAAAAGATGCATATAATGGCTTTATTAGACCATGGTAAATGTTCAGTATTACTGTTTCCTCACAAATATCATAACTAAAACGAAAATTTGCGAATCTGAAACAACTTTTTTCAATTTTGTCAATTTACCAAAGCGTGAAAAGATCCCTTTAATAACCACATTGCTCAATGCCGCCTTTTCGGTTTGACCACGAACGTGAGACAATCGATATCCGGGACTGTCCCGGACAATCCGGGACGTATGGCATGTATGAACAACACACTCACAGTATTCTAAAGAAAAATATTTAAACCAAAATGTTAAAAACAATGCAATTTCTCAATTGTAAATTAAAAAATTGTATACTGGTAGCCAATTGCTCTTAAAACAAGTGTTTTCAGAAACAGATAGTTATTTGTGACAGTGAGGAATTTAAATTAACTATTTTTACAAAAAAATCACATTTATACTTGCTAGGAATCAAAGAAGTACCTAAAACAACAGATCATGTTTGGGATATCAATTACATCATTTTAATGCCCAAGTTTTTAAGCACAAAGCAATTATCGGAATTACGAAAATTGCAATGACAAATGTTTCCAGGTCGCGAAATTATATGACAACTAAAAATTAAACTTCAAATGTTAACAAACTGTTTACAAAGATATATAAATCAATGAAAAAGCACTATGAAGCGAAATTTGATCCAGAATTAACTGTTAATACCCCCAATTGCAACAATCTGAGTTGCAGACCGTGTTTTCGTTTAACCGTAAAAGACAGCTTTACTCGCAAAGGATGAAGTGTTCAGTGCCGTACACAGAAACATTTTATGAATATTAACCAAAAAAGACGTATTTAATTCCTTCTCATAGTTCATAATAGCTCTCGCTTATTTTCAAGTTTTAATTCTTTGAACAAAATACACTTAATCTCATAAATTATTTGCCGGACATTCGGACTGGCAATATAGTATTTTTAATCGGACCTGTCTTAAAAACGTTGGTCAGGTCCGACGGTCTGGCACTTTTGGGAATGTCTGGCTTTAAAACTTGTGTGCTGCCCTGGGCACACCAGTCACCACTATTGGTAAGGCCCTAGTCAACAATGATTAAGGATTTAAATAAAGCAGAATGACATTGGACAACTTTCCGTTTTTATCTTCCATCTTTAGAAAAATATGTTTGTGGCACCCCTTGATGCCTCACCTTAAATAAAATTTGTCTGGCCCAGTGATGTTCCAGAGATTTCAATTTTTTGAGAATCTTGATCATCAAGGCCCTTGCTACACTTTGAGGGATTGGGGCCGGGCCCTTAGAGGGGGGGATTGGGGCCGGGCCCTTAGAGGGGGAATTTTGCGTTGTTTTGGACGCAAAAGGAAATTTTAGAAGATCTTTTCACCAACCATGCAACACTCAAAATTGCTATATTTTAATGTAATTTACATAAATGTACATTTAATCAAAGGTTTGGCCAGTAATAAAATGATTCTCCGATTTTTTATCTAAAAGTGTCTGGTCAGAGGAGGGAAAAAAAAGGAGGGGTTACCAAATATGCACTTATTTTAAAAATGTTATGGTATGGAGTTTTTTTAACTTACGAACCAGTCCGGAACAAAACTGAAGTTTCGTACCCATTGAAAATAACAAAAAAACACATATGCACAAATTCTTCACTACAACTGCATTAAACAACACATACAATTTTATCCTTTAAAATATGGCCTTATTTGTGCGTACAATATTGAAGGTTTAAAGTTGATAGGCGTAAATGGGTTTCGCATTTCGGGCACCTGTTAAATTTAAATGGTTCTGTTCTTATTGCTTTCATGATAATTTTTAGTCATTTTAATACTATCATTCTTGAACAAACAATGATGGCGTAGCATTTGGTAAATTCCAGCACATGAAGAATGTTCATGTATAAATGTGGGTAATTAAAACTGGGTTTATTATGATGATTAATAACTCATATGAACTTTTTTTAAACCCGGCACCCATTTCATGTTTAAAAGCCAGCTTTTGGCATCTGAAAAAAAATCAAGATTCTTTTTTTTTTCGTCAAAAGTTAGTCTGCGGGTCGGAGAATCATTTTATTAAAAAATTCTGGCTTTAGGTTCAAGTCATAGAGCTGCATATGGAAACTAACCAAATGTTGCATTCTACATGTATTTATAAAAATAGATTTTTTTTGGAAATCTTCCAATTTGGAATTTTTTACACATATTTCGGAATTTTTAGGTTCTTTCCTAATTAGAAAAGTGCCGTTTTCTGGTACTTACAAGGTTTTTTTGGCTCGATTTTATAGCCGAAATTCGGCTATGTTCCCAATCCCAAAAAGTATACTTTTTCCCTAAATGTGGCAAAAAATTCCCAATTTCCCAAAAAAAAAAATTTTTTTTTTTTTAGAAAGAAGTGTCTTATTTATCTCAATTTTAATTCAATTACATCTAACAAAGTTTTATATGATTTTGTTCTTTTAATTTGAATGATTATAAAGACTTATATCAAATTTAGCATTTCCCTAATCAGTGGACTTTTCGTTTGGAATAAAAAGGCTAATGAATTTATTTTCCCAATTTAATGAAAATGCCGATAAAATTCCCAATTTTAAAGCCATGGACTATCTTCCCAAAAAGTGGAAAAAAACCTGTACAAAGAAGAAAACAAATAGCTGTGCAGAAAAGAACTGTTCAGTTCTGCATCCCAATTTGTTTGTCACTTTCAGTTACGATGTAAATGGCAGAGTTACTACTCTATCTATGTCTGCTATGCATAAAAAAGAAAAAGTAATAAAATGCATAATTGCAGTCTTTTCGAAATACCGTCGGTCCTCGGATTTTTCCGATAATAATTTGGAAAATTCGGAAATGATTCTAATATAACCGGACCTCGTGTCCGGTTATAAAATTATGGCGAAATTTGGAATTCCATAAGCTATTTCCAGAAAAGTTTCAAGGCAAAAGTGGGAATTTACTGAGTTATTTATGAATACTCCAATCATGTAAAACATTTTTTCATTGGTTGCATTTCTTGAATAACGTACGTGAATATACGGTATCCGAAGATTTTTGCTGCGTCGTCAATGCAAATTACACACTACGTCATCACTATATGAGTAGATTCGCAAAGGGAGAGAAACAATACCATATACTTTTGGTTCCCGTTATATCCGATTACTTTTTAAGCAAGCAGGGCATTTAATTAATCTGATATTATTAAATATTGTTAAAAATGTCATATTTGTCTTTCGTCGTCCTTTTGTAGTTTTTGGGCCTGAAATAATCAGTCTGGGCCGGAAATGGCTGCATGATTATAGGACCTCATGGCCGGCAATAAATTATAATTTTGGGAAGGACTGATAATTGTCTAATGATTGTGGTGATGAAAATGTCAATTACTTGATGGATTAATTGCATGACAAGATTGGTTGATGTCAAAGGATCATGTTTTTCACACATATTCACTAATTGAGAAAGTACATGTATTATTATAAGGTGCAAAAAAACACATGGTGGATATCGTGATTAGCAAGGTGTTTATTGTTTTATTATTTTTTTAATTGCATCGCAAATAAAATCAATTTAGCTCTTTGTAGTTCACTTAAATTTAAGGTAAGTAACTTAGCATGTTTTCTGTATAAAAGTAACCTTAGTTATAAATTATTATTTTAGTGAAAATGTTAAAAAAGAGAAACTAAATTGAAAGTACAAAATTGGAGAAAAAAAAACGAAGAAATTATTTAAGACTTCCTTTTTGAAATATTATGACTTATTAAAAAAAAGCTCTTGATTTACTACTTGTGTGTAAAGATGCTTAATGTATTTACTTAGTTACATAAATTAATGTTGCAAACCTCAGGGCTCTCGCTAGGATTTTAACACAGGAGTTCATGGACTCCTTCCTTGGAAAAAGTAGGAGTCCAACAGGAAAAAGTAGGAGTCCAGTTGCATTTTGCACACATCTTCAAATTGTCAGCAAAATATACATGATTTTCTTATTGGTTTTATTATTAAAAACCCATATTACACTAGTCCTTACTTGAATGTCTAGTTTTAATCAGTGGTCATGATACAATTAACATAACACATTTTTTATCAAATGCCAAATTCGACAGTCGGCAGAAAGGTGTAATATATATTCATTGAACTAATTATTTAATTACCACTCTTTATTTCAAAAAAGGTAATTATTCTGTAGAAAGATAAAAAGTGGTCAGCTTAGAAATATTTATTTACGGGTATTGTCACGTTGTTTTTTCATTTGCTAATCTCTTTATACAATTTAGCGTCCGGTCGCTATTTTGTAGGCAGACGACAATATTAACTGTGTATTCAATGTATACAGTGTACTGTCTGTGCATGGATCATGAATGACCCAATATTATCCGATAGCTCAACCCATTCTCACATTTCATTTGACAACGTCATTTCATGTGAAAGCGAGCTTGATATTGATTGGCCCAGCTAGCATGCCCGCTCCATAACAAAAAGGTCACGCGTGGTCGCTTACTATGGTGCAGACCGGGTTTCGCTTTTTGTTTGAATGCTTACTCTGACAATAAAACCAAATTGAAAACCAGTCCTGATTTGAATGGCGGACAATTTCAGCACATTTTAGTTGCTTTATATGAAGCAATTTTCGATATTTTTATTGCAAAAAAATGTGCGTACCAGGGACTCTCCATTGGTTTGGAACATGCGTCCTTTTTTAAATTTATGCGTACAAATACACATAATTAAGCGTTTCCGAGAGCCCTGAAACCTGTTTATCTTTAATCCACATTGCCACATGTGGAATATCAATTCATTTGAAAATCTCTGCAGCAAAGAGAAATTGTTCTTTAAAACATGATTGTCTAAAATAAAAAAAAATATAAATAGCAAAAGCATCTTATTGTTAAGGAGTTTAGCAATGCTACTGATGGTGTGTACATCTTTCATGAATTTGATAAAAATTCCTTATTATGCTTAAAACAACGCTCATTTTCTGTTATGTCTGTTACTTGTACCATTCCTAAAGTGGCGGTGAAAAACGCAGAAGTTATAAAATTCAAAACCATAAACAGTAGTATATGACATTAAATGTAAATGTAGGAAGCAGGCACAGTTGGCATTTAAGGATTAGAATTGATACAAAGATCAGTGATTTGTTTTAATTCAAATTTGGGTCCTGTAGGGGGACCCATTTCCAATGAAAAAATATATTGCCCAAATGGGACCCACAAAGTCCCAATTGAAGTCCCTCCCCCCATTTTTTTTGTTCATCTATCCAGTTCTTTAGTTAAACCTCAGCAAATGTGATAATGAAATAAGTTTATCCTCAATTGTAAAGTATTTTGTAGCAAAAAAACAGTTATTTTCCAATTTTAGTCAAAACAACATGATTTTTCCCAATCCAAAGTGACTGGGCCCCATTCCCAAAATGATGAAAAAAAACAAACTGAAGATTTGAACTTCTGCAAGCAGGGTCCTCACTACCTCTTTGCCATCCTCGCCATGCAATCTCTGAGAACATAATCTGGTTGCTGTATTCCTTTCCGTGACACTGTCTCGTTTCTTTTACCAATAGCCTCAGATAACCCAGTAAATGAGCCGCTGTGGTAAACAATTACGGTGAGTCATGCAATATGAACATGGCTGGCTTATATGATTATAGATTTTCAATTACAGAACCGGCCAGATCATGAAGGGACATTGGAGATGCTATGCTCTGTGATTAATATGGCATTTCATAAATTACTTAACATTATTTTCATCTCCCTATCCAGTTGTATTAGTTGAAGCTGAGTAAATATAATATTGAAAATACGTTTATTCTCAATTTTGAAGTATTTGTGTGCAAAAAAAACAACACCAATTTCCCAATTTTATTCAATATCCAAAATTTTCATTATCCAAAGGGCCTAACGGTCTCTTTCCAAAAATGGTAAAAAAAACTCTGTTTTTTTGCAATAATTGAACTTTATTTAATGCTTTCCGGTGGTTTATAGAGAAATATCAGTGAATTAAAACTGATAATTTCACTGTTTCAAACAGTGAGAATTATCAGTGAGAATTATCGATAATTTTCATTGTTTACTGTGAAATGACGTCATTTTTTTGACGAAATGACGTCATTATCCCAGCAAAATTCGTTAGTTAAACTCTTGAACAATGTATATAAACTGTGAAAAATGCATTAAATAAAAAGAAAATTTATTGGATTCTGTGGATTATCGACTTTAATTCACTCGTGATCATAGAAAACATATATTTTCACTCGTGGCTGCGCCACTCGTGAAAATATTATTTTCTATGATCACTCGTGAATTAAAATCGATAATCCACCGGATCCAACAAATATCCTCTATGTAAAATAACATTACAATATTCCTGTTGAAATAAGCTACAACAAACAAAACATGATTCAAAAATGTGAAATAGCAGGCAAAAACGCTTTGATTACATGTAAGCAAAATCTTGTTTTAGCCTTTAAAATTTATATTAATCCTTTATCACTTCTAAAGATACGTATTTTCACGCATGAAGTCCCTTAGAAAGTTATATTTAATTGAAGACCTTTCTTAATAGATAGTTTTTAAGGCTTTATTTCCAAACCTTAGATACTGATGAGCAGCAAACAGCATAGTTACTCCCATGCTGTTCTGCTTTAGTGCTGTTTGCACATAGCCATTTTCACTTTGCTTCTGAGTGGGGAAGGGTTAAATAAATATATTGCAGGGTTTTGTGTGACACCATTTTTGGACAGCATGCTTCATATGCATGATATATTCTTACTACATTTTGTGTGTCACTCATTAACATATTTAGCTTTGGTCTTACACGCAAACATTTGCATTCATAACCACAAAATACCAAAATCGGCCCAAAGCGCAGTGACTTCTCATTCAATCATGACCAAATCTGTAATAATCATATTACCCCCAGAAATAAAGGTGGCAGTTTTTATGGTTTTTATGGTTATGTTCGCATCTTTTATATCTACATGTACATGTACAGTAGTGTGTCTATTAATAATCGAATCATTAGACATTGATTTGTCTGGCTGTCAATCGTCCCTGGATATCTGAGTGACTCAAACCTTGATCGCACAGGGCCCTCAATCTATCAAATCTGTGGCCGAATTTCGGCCGCAGTCCCCCACCTGAAAAGTATACTTTTTTCCCCTTTTACAGGGCTTCCCCTGGCTCAAAAATTTCTTTAGCCAACAATTTAGCCAATTGGATTTTTTTGTAGCCAAATTTTAGAAACTGTAGCCAAAGTTTTAGCCAAGCATTTAGGACCGCCTCGTAAAAGTCTAGGAGTGTAAGAACACAAATAACTACAATATGAAGCTGAAATATATTTATTACTATAATCATCCTTTTAAAATATTGTACATAACAGAATATCAGTTTATAACAAAAAACATGTATAGATATGCATACATCTAGATAAACTTACATCAATGTAATAATCATACTTTTATTCTACATAACAGAATATCAGTTTATACATACATCATAAGCACATGTTCAGTTCACATTGTTTACAAAATAAGCACATTTTCATTATATTAAAGATATTCATTCTTGAGCACATATTTCAATCTATGCAAAACATAACAGTTGATCAAGACTAAAGATGCTTTATTTTCAAAGCCTCTCACTTCATATTGTTAAACAGTTATATTTGGTCATTTGGATATGATATACATCAGCTTTGACAAGTCTGTTGTTAAAACATTTTCTGTAAGTGGTGGATGATTTCTAGGCTCAAATAAATGAATGTTTTTCACGCATATTTCTTGACAGAAAGGCCCAGATAATTGCCACCATCCATTCTAGTTGCCTGAAATATGATAAAACAAACTATCAACAACAAACCAACACATAAATGTCCGTATCTTTAAATGTTCGAATTTTTAACATATCCGAAATATATTACAACGAGTGAATGGTATACTTTTATTTCCGAAATTGTTGGTTTCTTAATCAAACTTTACCTTTCCCAAAATATTATAATAATGAAACTATTAAACAGAAATGCTCTTTAATTCCTGTTGAAACAAGATTTCATGTGTTTTTGTGAAGAAATAGTTCTTTGTTAAATGCTTTTGCAGGGCCCGTGGTATTGACATAATATTCGATAACACCTTTTGTTTTCACACCAGCAAGCGTTCTATACATAGATGGTGACGTCACTGCCAGTACACAATGCACCAGCAAGTTTCCTTTGTTTCGATGACCGGTTCTGACCGGTATTGCTGCAGACTGCGTATTAAATTTTATGGTTAATAATACGATGATGTATTGACGCACAGTCGATGGTTTTAAAGAGTTTACTATCTGGGATGGTACTTGACAGGCAATAAACGTTTCACCGAGCATTTTCGCCAACCGAGAATTTTATTCGCCGAATTTTAAAAACGTTTCGCCGAGCATTTTCGCCAACCGAGAATTTTACTCGCCGAATTTGCGAAATTTTCGCCAACGGCGAATTTGGCGAACGACAGCGGAAGCCCTGCTTTTAGGGGGAAAAATTCCCCCTGATTTAATATTATTAATTTTTTTTTTTTTAAGATGTGTCTCATGATTATTATATCTCTATTCTATTTCAATTTAATCTTGTCAAACATACTTAATTGTGAAAAAGAAATGAATATAGTGCAAACATGTACAAATGTAATAATGAGAGAGTAAGTAAAAAAATCCCCCAAAAAGGGAAACACCGCGAAAATTCCCCCTCATGAGGGTAGCGACTACTTCCCCAAAATGGATTGACCCTTGTCAAAAAAATAACCCACTTTCATACCAAAACACACTTAAACCAACATAAAACTGTGTTTTTTCTGAGTTTTTCTCAGCGGAAGTTGGTTTTTGCTATTAAAAACGAGTTTTATGTGCGCTAAACTGTGCTTAACTGAGTTTAAAGTTGGTTATTTTAAGAAGATGTGTGTTTAAGCGAGTTTTTTTCTGTAAGGAGTCAGTTTTTTGTGTGTCAAAAGTGAGCCTTTTTATTTATGAGTTGGTTTATGTGTGTTTAAGTGTGTCTTTTTGTTTTATAAGCGAGTCTTTTACAACAGAAGTTGATCCTTTTTAAACAGAAGTGGGTTTAAGCGAGTTTAAATTGGTCTTTTTGTAAATAATTTGAGAGCTGAAACCAGGCTAAAAGACTCACTTTAACACACTTTTCAATAAATGGGTCTTTTGTTTATAAATAATACTCATCAATAAAACAATAATTCTTCAACTAGGTCTTTGTTTCATGTTTATAGCCATATATAATACAAGTCAATTGTAAAGGGGCTTTTTTACAGCTTGTTTGCCATTGTCCCTATTGTAAATGTGTGTGCTCCCCATAATTTTTTAGTGAATATTGGATGAAAATGGCTCTTTCAGAACATCACAGGTTCACAGATGGACAACAAGTATCACTGCCAAAAACTCTAAAAATGATAAAACTTAGTTTTATACCTGAAAATGAAAGAGTTTGTGTTTCGCTTTGATTTTTTTTCTTTATATTTGTTTGTATTATAAACAATATCTTATGATTGTTTTATGTCTTAAAATTATTTTTTTATTTTTATTTTAAAACAATCTTATATGATTGTTTATATTTGTTTAAAACAGGAATTACTTGTTAAATCTGCATATTTAAATAATTATGGTATTGGAAACATTATTTTGGAAATAATCTATTAATTTGTGTACATAAGTTATGCAAGATTTTGATATTTTCATATGATACCATTATATCCATTTTCTTAATTTGCAATTAAATAATAAGATGCCAGACATGACCTGTGTTACATAAACAGACAACAAAATAACAAGACAATACCTAAAACCACCCCTTTTCACACCACTAACAATAAACAGATAACAATCTGTCAGGCATTCAGAGCTAAACAGGGTACTGATTATCAGGGGCAGATAAGGCTACTGATAGGGTTTGCCCAGACATAAGGCTGGAATGAGGTATAAGACTTTTGATTGGTTCAATTTTTTGCACAGGAAATTATTTGAAAACAACAACTTTTGAAAAACAAGCTGGTTTCAGCAATTGAATTGAGCTAAATTAAATTAACATTAAGACTTATAATTGTTCTGTAAAATGTATTGAAATACTGTCAGGGCCCTGTCGCATAGAGTCTTATTTGGACCCTTTCGTAGTCTCTTACAAAATAAAATTTAATTTAAAGGGACCTTTTTTTTTTTTTTTTAATTATTTGGCATATATTGAAGTTGGTCATTAAATCCTTTAATTGATAAATGTTCACATTGGAACGAACTAAATATGTCAAATAAAGACAAGAATACAATTTAAGAAAGGATAAAGAAGTCATCCTAAACAGGGCTCAGAACACTGACCCTTGGAGTAAAAGTTTAGAACTTCAGTGCTTTCCACAGGATTTTTGTCAGGCGCCCCAGGGTGGTTTGGGAGGGGTGTCCCCTCCCAACATAGATTTAAAAAAAAATTAACATGTCAATTCACGTTCTGTGATGCGTTATAACTCAAAGAAAAACAGCATCAAAAGACGTCATTTGGTGCGCTATGACTCTTCAAGAAAATCCCCCAGTCATTTTAAAATATATATAATTTTTTATATTGTTTGTTTTAAAACTTTACCGCACAGATAGTAAAATCCTGACTCGAACCAGGGGTGGCGAAATCAAATGTCCGAGTTGCCCGAGTCGTACATTTGCTTGTCTGGGCAACTGATTTTTTTCAATTAAGTTGTCCGTGGACAACCAGCCGGGTCGAGGAATACAAACAAATACATTGTATAAAAGCCGTAATTAAGTTTTACAAAACCGGATGTTGACACGCGATTATTTGTGGAGCAATAAAGCTAAAATATGGTCACTCTCATGCGCAGTGATCTCCCTTATTCCATAAGAGACCAGGAGTATGCCGCATTTTCAACATTTGGCCCTACTGTTAGACAGTGTACAGACTGGTTTCTTTATTTTTAAAATCAGACGGAATAAAAAGTATCGAACTGAGATAATCAAAACACGGTCTAAATGTACCTTGTTATTTCAGACGACTTTAATGGTAAAGATCGAACTGATGAGATCCACATATTGGACTAGTTCAATTTGTTAAGATAACGATCAGAGCTCCAGATAATTTTTTAAGATGCAGAGTATTTCACTCATTACTTTTTTAGCTGATGAGTAAAATACAAAATCAAAGCCTTTTGCGGGAGTATTTAAAATACTCGAGCAAAAGTTTTTGATTTTGTATTTTTATGCCCCCCTTTGAAGAAGAGGGGGTATATTGCTTTGCTCATGTCGGTCTGTCGGTCGGTCTGTCGGTCTGTCCGTCTGTCCGTCGGTCGGTCTGTCCACCAGGTGGTTGTCAGACGATAACTCAAGAACGTTTGGGCCTAGGATCATGAAACTTCATAGGTACATTGATCATCACTCGCAGATGACCCCTATTGATTTTGAGGTCACTAGGTCAAAGGTCAAGGTCTCGGTGACCCAAAATAGTAAAATGGTTTTTGAATGATAACTCAAGAACCCATACGCCTAGGATCATGAAACTTCATGGGTAGATTGATCATGACTCGCAGATGACCCCTATTGATTTTGAGGTCACTAGGTCAAAGGTCAAAGTCACGGTTACCCAAAATATTAAAATGGTTTTCGGATGATAACTCAAGAACGCATATACCTAGGATCATGAAACTTCACAGGTAGATTGATCATGACTCGCAGATGACCCCTATTGATTTTGAGGTTACAAGGGCAAAGGTCAAGGTCATGGTGACCCGAAATAGTAAAATGATTTTCGGATGATAACTCAAGAACGCTCTGGCCTAGGATCATGACACTTCATAGGTACATTGATCGTGACTCGCAGATGACCCCTATTGATTTTCAGGTCGCTAGGTCAAAGGTCAAGGTCACAGTGACAAAAAACGTATTCACACAATGGCTGCCACTACAACGGACAGCCCATATGGGGGGCATGCATGTTTTACAAACAGCCCTTGTTATTAATTTTTTATACATGAATATGCATAAAACATGTTTTAATAATAAAGAATATCTACTGTTGTTTAGATAAACATGCATTTTAAAATGGCTGATCAAATAATTCGAATTGGGGCATTGTTGGTCCAACTGATAATTGCACAAAATGCGTATGCCCATTTTTATGATGTTTTTTTTTCAGTCATCAAAAGTATAATTATGTGTAACACATGTTTTAATAACACTAGCTTTGCAAGATTAAAAGTTTGAGAAAGTCTTTATATTGTTTATAATATCAGTGCTCCAGCTAGGATTTGAAAAGGGCAGGGGGGGCTTTTTTGTCAAAAGGGCACTTTCGACGCGCAGTATTTTTTCAAAAGGGCACTTTTGACACGCAGTATTTTGTGAAAAGGGCACGTTCAAGCGCGCGGGTGTTTCTGGAATGCTTCCTATTGCATGTTAATTTATATGTTATAAATAATTGTATTATTCCCATTATTATTAAACCATTCAAATATAATGTCTACAATGAGGATTAAACTAATTACAATGTAATAAGAGATTTATGAATTATCATATGTAAAAAAAAAAAAAAAAATTATTTTTTTTTTTGAGGGGGGGGGGGGGGGGCAGGGCGGAGGTTCGGGGGGGGGGGGGGGGGGGGGGGGGGGCAGGGCGGAGGATCGGGAGGGCAGGGCGCGGCGCGCTTCGAGTAAGGCCTAGCTGGAGCACTGTAATATACTTCTATAATGAATGTACCATGGAAAAACAACTATAACTAAAACAAGCAGATTATACTCATTTTGATTTATTCCACATTATTTTACATTAATCAATAAATGCGTTTATAATTTATATAAACATTAACGGGCAAGTGTAGTTCAGCAACGGACAAGTTAATTTTCTTTAATGGTTGTCCGTGGACAAGTATAAATTATTGAGATTTCGCCACCCCTGCGAACTATTCCCCAATACATCCGTTTCAACCTGACTCTATTACTGTATACTTACTACTTTTCAAGTTTCTATTTATTACCCGATAATCCTGTTTATTCAGTTTTTATAAATGACTTTCTGGTAAATATTTACAATAAAAGCTGTCAATTATTTCTTTAACACAAACCTTGCCATTTTTCTATAGTATCAAATAAATTTTAAGTGACTATAGTTTGATGAAATATTGCGTCTGAACATGCGTCAATATCCTGACGTGTTTTGTGCATGTTGAAACTCACTACACGCACGCTTTCTGGCCTTTTCCGCCCTATGCCTTGGGTCCGAAATTTGGCCCCATTCCCAATGCAAATCTGTTTTTTTGTTTTTCCCAATTGAAAAAAAATATTTGCAATTCCCAAAAAAAAAAAAATTTTTTTTTTTTTTTTTAAACCTTTAAATATTTAAGTTTACCTGATCAAGAGTAGAAAATATAAAATTATGTTAAATTGATTATTTAAGACTTCTTATTTTCCCCTGAAATCCAGCGTTTAGTGCGTTTTTTTTTCACCCCAAAATCGGATAAAAAACCTGCACTTATCACACATGTTCATAATATTTTGTAAAATTTTAATAATTTGTTATCAAAATAGACGTTATTTACCAGTTAACGGCTTCTTTGAAATATAAGAAACACTAATTTACATGCTATTATTTTTCCCAATTGAGCCAGTTTTGCGATTGATTTTTTTCCCAAAATGGGGTTTTTCACGACGCGAAATTCCCAAAATTCCAGTGTGGCGTTTTCCCAAAATAGAGCGGAAAATACCTGGCTTTCTATGCAAATGACGCGACGTTGTACATGCTGCATAATTTTAGCGCTCTTTTTAATTGAGAAAAAGATTCGACACAAAAAAAAATTGGCACTGCTAATTTGAAGCAAGAATATTTTAATGTTGCGGTAATATTTACATTCGGAAGTGTGTTTCGGATTAAAAACGCGTTAACATCACCTTACGGGAATGGGTTTTGGATTACAAATTTAATTATTCCCATTTGAGATTTCAACAAATATTAACAGTTGCGTTATGAATTCAACGATAATTTGTTTTAAACACTTAACGAGTCGAATAAATGTTTTGACTGAATTCTGCATGAAATTCACGTCTTCCAGGAGGATTACGGCCGGTTGCCATCATCAGTCTTTTAAGTATCGATTATCGGACGAAACATTTACAAGTGTGCGTAATTAATTCAACAAAAATTTGTTAAAGCGCATTTCGTGTCGAATAAAAGTCCGAAAAACGAGTTGAATCAGTTCTATAAATGGACATGATGAAATATACATATACTGGAATTGAATTGTTATCGCATAATTGTAACCAGGAGTTTTTTGCACAACTTACTCGCTATAAGTCATTAATTGTTTACCACTTGCAATTAATTTCTCGTATTAATTATGAGTCATGGGTAACACTTGTTTACAGTAAAAAGGTGTGATGATGATGCCCGAAACCGTCTTCAATGTACTGTACTAGTTACCGGTTTTATATTACGTAAATGGTACAACTTCTTGCTAAACAAGCTGCGATAAACTCTTATTTCGTGCCCGACGTCAATAAAAAATAATGGTCGATAGTTAACCCCTCATAAGCATTCATGTAACCGATTGGACGATGAACATCACAGTTTGACGACTGGAAAGTTACATGATACAACCTTGTCAGCATTTAAATGACTGTGTAATGTGGCTAGAATAATCGATATTCACGTCATGCTATTCTCTTATCAGTGGATTATCCATTACCCCATGTGATGTTTATGGCGATTACTTGTGAAAGTAGGTACAGAGTGCTCTTTTAAAACAGGAAATATTGATACACTGATAGAGAAACCTTGATTTTTTTTTACAATCTCCACTTTCTTTTACTGAAAAATACACTGATCGGAAAATTTCAAGCGCCCGGGGACTCTGATTTCGAAATTCAAGCGCCCCGGCGAGGGATCGTTAAATGGCCTGTGGAAAGCCCTGAAATTTAACCACTTGGCCATACGTGCTCATAGTCAGTGAGTGGTGATTTTTATACTTCATATAAGCAATTCTCGTAGTGTCACAAAATATAACGATAACAACAGAACTCTTCACATTTTTGCGTCTGTAACATATAATAATTTTCAGGTTTTTAAATCGTCAGAAGATGCATACAATGGATATTTAAGAGCATGTTAAATGTTCAGTATTATACTGTTTCCTAGCAAGTATCATAACAACTACGAACGTTTGCAAGTCTGAGACATTTTCAGCTCACCTGTCACGAAGTGACATGGTGAGCTTATGTGACCGTGTGATGTCTGGCGTCTGTTGTGTGTGCGTGCGTGTTTGCGTGTGTGCGTCCTTCAACAATTTGTTTGTGTAGACAGTAGAGGTCACAGTTTTCATCCAATCTTTATGAAATTTGGTCAGAATGTTTATCTTGATGAAATCTGGGTTGGGATTGTATTTGGGTCATCTGGGGTCAAAAACTAGGTCACTAGGTCAAAAACTAGGTCAAATAATATAAAAACCTTGTGTAGACAATAGAGGCCGCAGTTTTCATCCATCTTTATGAAATTTGGTCAGAATGTTTATTTTGATGAAATCTGGGTTGGGATTGTATTTACGTCATCTGGGGTCAAAAACAAGGTCACTAGGTCAAAAACTAGGTCAAATAATAGAAAAACCTTGTGTAGACAGTAGAGGTCACAGTTTTCATCCAATCTTTATGAAATTTGGTCAGAATGTTTATCTTGATGAAATCTGGGTTGGGATTGTATTTGGGTCATCTGGGGTCAAAAACTAGGTCACAAGTTCAAAAACTAGGTCAAATAATAGAAAAACATTGTGTAGACAGTAGAGGTCACAGTTTTCATCCAATCTTTATGAAATATGGTCAGAATGTTTATCTTGATGAAATCTGGGTTGGGATTGTATTTGGGTCATCTGGGGTAATAAACTAGGTCACTAGGTCAAAAACTAGGTCAAATAATAGAAAAACTTTGTGTAGACAATTGAGGTCGCAGTTTTCATCCAATCTTTATAAAATTTGGTCAGAATGTATATCTTGATGTAATCTGAGATGGGATTGTATTTGGGTCATCTGAGTCAAAAACTAGGTCAAATAATAGAAAAACCATCAACAATTTGTTTGTGTAGACAGTAGAGGTCACAGCTTTCATCCAATCTTTATGAATTTTGGTCAGAATGTTTATCTTGATGAAATCTGGGTTGGCATTGTATTTGGGTCATCTGGGGTCAAAAACTAGGTCACTAGGTCAAATAATAGAAAAACCTTGTGTAGACAATAGAGGTCACAGTTTTCATTCAATATTTTAAAAATTTGATCAGAATGTTTATCTTGATGAAATCTGGGTTGGGATTGTATTTGGGTCACTTGGGGTCCAAAACTAGGTCACTAGGTCAAATAATAGAAAAAACCTTGTGTAGACAATAGAGGTCACAGTTTTCATCCAATCTATATGAAATTTGGTCAGAATGTTTATCTTGATGAAATCTGGGTTGGGATTGTATTTGGTTAGTCAGGTGAGTGATTCAGGGTCATCATGGCCTTCTTGTTTTAAAATTTTGTCAATTTACGAAAGGTGAAAAGGTCCAATTACACTGAAAAACATATGACAGAAAAGAACAGAAAAGTTTATTTTGACTTGAGCATATAAAGCTCATCGTCATTAACATACATATACACAAACAACATGCTTTTTAAGTAAATACAGAACATAAATCATTTCAATGAAAGATCAATTTTAATAGACAGAAAAAACTTGTTTTCATGAGAATGTCACATGGATAAGGTTGATACATAGTGACAACATAATATCAGTTTAATAATTTCAACAACAATTCTAGTTTTTTGTACTTGTTTCAGTGTTATTTTTATGCCCCCGAAGGAGGGCATATAGTGATCAGACTATCCGTCCGTCTGTCCGTCTGTCCTTCCGTCACACTTTGCGTTTAGGTTTCGCGTTTGGGTTTCGAAAAATGCTCATTACTTCTATGTTTCTTTCACATAGCAACTTGATATTTGGCATGCATGTGTATCTCATGGAGCTGCACATTTTGAGTGGTGAAAGGTCATGGTCAAGGTCATCCTTATAGGTCAAAGGTCAAATATTATGGCTTCAAAGCTGCGCAATAGGGGGCATTGTGTTTCTGACGAACACATCTCTTGTTCTCAATGTGGAAAGGGCCAAAATGGTGATGAAAAATCCCTGCAGGTATTACCGTAATGATAATTACCAGCCAAATTAATAGGGCTGCAACAATATACCGGTTTATCGGTATATATCGCAATACGCAATCCGCATATTGTATTGCGATATGATTTTCATCATACCGGTACGAAAATTTTACAAAAATTCATTCACATTTCGTCCAGAAAAGCCATCCGAAATAATGATAAAAAAGGTAAACAAAACAAAGAATTGTAAATTATTTTTTACGTAAAAAAAGCATTCTAAAAAGTGTATTATACGGAGTAGCATTGTTACATAGGAGCATTCATTCGATGCTTTTGAACAGATTATCGTTGAATTAATTGCGCACAGCTGTAAATGTTTCGTTCGATTCTGATTTGAGCATTATTTGTAATCCGAATTTCGGAAACACGCTTCCAAATTTGAATGCTAACGCGACAATAAAAAATTATAGCGTCAAATAAAAAGTGCTTTATCCTTTGTCTCAATAAAAAGCGCGCAAAAATTATACAGACATGTAGAACGTTGCATGGAAAGTATGGGTGTATTTTGTGTTGTATAAAAACGGGAACATCACGTCAGCTGAATTACGCGTGTTCAGCGGGAAAAACGCCCCGGTTGGACGTTATTTCATCACATCTTTAAATAGTAACAATTGCAAAAATGTATTTGATACTTAAGAAAATTTGCAAATGTTTGTGTTTCTTATTATTCTTGAGCACATTTATAGTAAATATTTACCAGAATTTGCTTTAAAATTGGAATTTATGGGATTATTGGGTAATTGGCAAGTTATAATTTTGGTACAAGTTAGCAATATATTGCGATATATTGCAATACGGGTTTTTGAACTGACAATATATTGCAATACGGTTTTTGGCGTATTGTTGCAGCACTACAAATTAACCCTTTTATGCCTAGTGAACTCTCCCATCCTTCTAAATTTGATCAATTTATTTCCAAAATTAGGGATGTCTAGTATATTCTATATTTAGAATATTTCTTACAGAAATTCCTTTAAGCAAACAGAGGATCATGCGGCGTCTCATCTGGGTCTACGCTGTTTGCCAAGGCCTTTTTTCTAGATGCTAGGCATATATGGATTAACCCTTTCCCACTCAGAGGAAAATTGAAAATTGCTATGTGCAAACAGCATAAAACCAGAACAGCCTGCGAGTAACTTGCAGTCTGTTCAGGTTTTATGCTGTTTACTGCTCAGCAGTATCTATGAAATGAAATGAAGCATTTAAAATTTGAATCTTGTAAAAAAGGTCTTTAATTAAATACAACTTTCTGAGGGACTGCAATTGCATCAAAATATGTATCTACTGATAAAGAGTTAATATTATGAAGCATGCTGCGATAATATTTCAATAACCTCGTCCAGGAATATGTATGATCTAATTTCCTGCATTTAGTCAAAAGTAAGGGATTTTACTAGATGGAAATTAGGACCAAAATGTTGAGAAAAACAACCCTGCAGTTAATAATAAAATAATATTATAAGGCATGTCAGGATAATATTTCAATAACCTGGTCCAGGTTAGTTATCTAATTTCCTGCATGATGTTACAGTAAGACAGAAGCCTCTGTTATGATCATTATGGGATAACAAATGCACATTAAAAGTAAAGTGTGATGTTTTAAAGAAATTATTGCAGTTGCTTCCTTTAAACACACTGTCCTGATTCTTGTACAAGAGACCTGTTAGTTACAGTCTTTTTTTAAAATTCAAATTCAGGTTCTGTATTCGGCCCCATTCCTAATTGAAAGAAGTTTATATTTTTAGCTCTTCTGGCCGAAGGCCTGAAGAGCTTATGTCATGGCGTGGTTTCCGTCGTCCGTCCGTCAGTCTGTGCGTGCGTAAAGACTTTTTCTTGTTTACGCGATAAAGTCCACAGTTTTCATACGATTCTTTTCAAACTTGTTCAGTGTCTTTATATTAATGAGGACTTGAACCCTATTGAAAATGGGTTACATCAGAGTAAAAAGTCCAGAATGATCTCCCCTTGAATTTGAGAAAATTGTGAAATAAGGATTGTTTACGCAATAAAGTCCACAGTTTTCATCCAATCATTTCCCAACTTGCACAGTGTCTTTATCTGAATGATGAGTCAAACCCGATTGAGCAATGAGCAATATCGGAGTTATAAGTCCAGAATTATCTCGCCTTGAATTTGAGAAAAAAATGAAAATCTTTAACATTTTGCCATAACTTTTGCAATATTGAAGATAGCAACTTGATATTTGGCTTGCATGTGTATCTCATGGAGCTGCACATTTTGAGTGGTGAAAGGTCAAGGTCAAGGTCATCCTTTAAGGTCAAAGGTCAAATATATGAGGGGGACATTCATTCAAATTCCCGTGCGGTATTTGGCCCCATTCCCAATTTAAAAAAGTTTATAGTTTTCCTAAATGGGACCTCAAAATTTAAAATTGAAGGTTTAATAAAAAAAAAATGTTTTTAGATCTCAACTTTTATTTCATCCCCCATCCAGCTCTATAAGTTGAACCTATGTAAAAATACTAATGAAGAAACTTGTATTCACAATTTTGAAGTATTTGTAAGCAAAACAACAACAACACTAATTTCCCTATATGTTAGTACAGTACAGCCAAAGCGGAACAAACGTATTTCGTGATCCGCGGTGGCAAGGCGAAACGAGTCGATGCCGCGTCAGTCGTTGAAGCCGCGTCAGTATGCAGCGGCAAGTCGCATTTCGCCGCGAAACTTCGCATCTGTCCGCCGAGGCATGCCGCTATCCGCGACATGATGCCGAGTCGATGCGCATCATGAAATAAAAAATCTTTTTAAAATAATTAGTTACATGTAGTTAACAAATTTTGAAAGAACAATTATAATAATAATTAAAATCATAATAAATTTATTGTGCGCGGATTGTATTAGCATATGCATGTAAGCATAGTTAATGTGTCTTTCCAATTAAGTTTGTTTCCCGCCCGTAATGTATGTATTTCACACATAAACAAGGTCACGTAATTATGTTTTCGCACATACAAGTGGTCAAGGCTCCAGCATATGGTGGATTTATAAATTAATTCATGTTGATTTTGCTATAAAATTTAAGCTGAGAAAATTTGCAGTTTGAAGCCACATCAATAATCAAGACGGTGACGACGTATTTGTTGTTTTGTTAATTATCAGCTTATTATAACTATTGTTTGAATATGCGTATATAAACACGTTTGATTTTGTTCATATTATACAGTTAATATCGCTACTAATTTACCCGATAATCCCGTATATTCCAGTTTTAAAGCAAATGCTGGTAAATATTTACGATACACAAACATTCTCGATATTTCCTTAAGTATCAAATACATTTTGGCATTTGTTACTATTTATAGAGATGATGAAATAACGTCTAATCGGGGCGTTTTTTTCAACTGAACACGCGATTTACGCCTGACGTGATGTTCATGTATTTATACAACACAAAATACACCCAAACTTTCCAAACGACGTTCTACATGTCTGCATAATTTTCGCGCGCTTTTTATGAAACAAAGGATATTTTAGCACTGTTTATTTGACGCTAGAATTTGTCAAAGGTCGCGTTAGCATTAAAATTCGGAAGTGTGTTTCGGATTACATATTAAATAATGATAATCGAACGAAACATTAACAGTTGCGCGTAATTAATTATACGCTACACATGCATGTATGTACATGTAGGTGGATATCTTTTCACTCGATCCGCCGCGTACGTATGCGGCGGATTTACTCCGCGAAAGTACGCGAGGTTAACACAGACTCGGCGTCGTTGCGCGGATCGATGCCGAGTGCCACGGCGATACGCCGCGTGAACACACGATTCGGCCGCCGCGTACTTATAATCTGGCCGTGGCGTAGCCGTGGATTATGTTTGTGCCGCTTTAGCTGTACTGTAAAAGCACTGCAATTTTTCCAATCAAAAGGGACCTGGCCCATTCCCTATATGGTGAAAAAAACACACGGTGTAATCATCAAATTAAAAAATTATATATACAAACTCATATGTTTTGGTTTTATTGAAGTTTTCCTTTTATGGGTATATTGAAACCTTGTGAACACTCTAGACATCACATATTTAGTCCACTCTTCATGAAACTTGGTGAAAACATTTGTTGTAATGATATCTCAGTCAAGTTTGTAAATAAAAATAAGCCTACACATTAAATACAAATCTTTAGTACTTTTATTATGCCCCCAATAGGGTGGCATATAGCAGTTGAACTGTCTGTCAGTCCGTCTGTCAGTCTGTGCATTCTTCCGAAAACTTAAACATTGGGCATAACTTTTGCATTATTGCAGATAGCAACTATATATTGCCATGCATGTGTATCTCATGAAGCTGCACATTTTTAGTGGTGAAAGGTCATGGTCAAGGTTATCCTTCAAGGTCAAAAGTCATAAAGTACAATCAAAGGGAAGTAATAAGCTTTAAAAGGGAGATAATTTATAAACCTTCCATATGATATATTGAAATTTTATTTCAAAGCGGCGCAATAGGGGGCATTGTGTTTCTGACAAACACATCTCTTGTTATTGTTATCTCCGCCTTCTTGGAATTGTCTAGTTAATGCGGGTCTCATGTGAGCATCTTGGGTCCCATGGTCATCTTGTTTCTTGGAATTATTCAGTGTATAATAACCCTTAATTGATTTAGACAGTAGAGGTACCAGTGGGTGGGTGGCTTGTTATGCAAGTGTTATGCAAGGCATTTGTTTGATTATTTGATTATATCGTAATTGCAAGAGATTTTGATATTCATTACTGCTGTTATTGCAAGAGATTTTGATGTTCACTACTGCTATGTCTGTTTAATAATAACCTTGGCCTCTGACCAAGTACATTTTTGCCTCATTTCTGGAGAAATGAGGCTGTATGCATGTCTGTAAAGTGTTGACTTAATTTAGCCCTTTCAGTGCAGGAACCGAATTTTGAAGGTCTTTGCAAACAGTTTGGATCCAGATGAGACGCCACAGAACGTGGCGTCTCATCAGGATCCAAACTGTTTGCTATTCTGATAATATTCTTGAAAAAAAATCAAAGAAAATGCTAATTTTTGAAATTAAACAGACGACATTTTAGCAGATGACAAATTACCCAGCATGCAAAGGGTTAATTTAGCCTGTGAAGTTTGCACAGGCTAATCTGGGAAGACATTTTCTGCCTACACTGGATGTTTGTTTAGACAAGACTTTAGTAAACTAAAAATACTATAAAAGTGTGGTCCCTGATTAACCTGATGGCATTTCACATAGAGGATATTTGTTAGATCCGATGGAATATCGATTTTATTTCACGAGTGATCATATAAATATGTATTTTTAATGAACACGAGTGAATTAAAATCGATATTCCATTGAATCCAACATATTTTCTTTTTATTTTATGCTTTTTTTTCACCGTTTATTAACATTGTAAAAGAGTTAAACTGGATAATTACGCTGCATTTATGACGTCATTTCGTCAAAAAAAGACGTCATTTCACAATAAAACAGTGAAAAATATCGTTATTTTTCACTGTTATTTTTCACTGTTTAAAACAGTGAAATACCAATTTTATTTCACTGATATTTCTCTTTAAACCACCGGAAAGCATAAAATAAAAACAATTATTACTGTTTTGTGAATGATATTGTTTCAGCCCTCGGCATTGCTATTGCAAATGTTAAATTAATTTTGCAAAGAAATCAATTAGAAAACACAAGCCATTACAATAAGTTTGTTTAAGAATGTATAGAAGCTCTGGTACACAAAAGTGCACACATTTTCCTTGGTAAAATATTTCTTGAATTCTTGAGAGGAGATTGCATTTATTGTTTTCCTGAGCATTTGCGGTTGATCACCATTGATATTTTATGCAGGTAGGCCTCATAAACAGATTACGAGACATAGAATTGATCTCCATGTGTGCTTGTTAGCATGCTATGGTGTTTTGTCAAGGTGTTCTTGTCATTCCACTGCAGGTATTGTCAGTATTTTTGGGAATTACTGTGTAGGCGTATGTTTTTGTATCTGACAGTGCTTGCAGATTTTTGTGTTTCCCTTGTTGTACAGGTACTTGTGTACTGAGTGTTGTTTTACGCGTCCTCTGGATAGTTGTATGTTATTGCCAGTGTTGTTGGTGCTGGATTTGATACAGATTTTCTGTGCTTTGATGCTTTGTATTATTCTGCTGCTGCAAAAT
The DNA here is from genome assembly GCF_020536995.1 of Dreissena polymorpha. Lineage (NCBI taxonomy): Eukaryota > Metazoa > Mollusca > Bivalvia > Myida > Dreissenidae > Dreissena > Dreissena polymorpha. Next base: position 27,867,785 of record NC_068369.1, read on the forward strand.
GTTTTTGACTGATTATGCTGTAGAAAAATAGCTTTTCAACTCTTATAAAAGTAAAGGAAATTAAGGGTTGTGGATTTAAGACAGGTAAATATAACATTGATTTATTGAACAAATGATCATTGATATACCCACAGTAAACTACTTAGTTTGAGGGGAGTTATATATTAGAATAATGTTCTTGCAAAATGGGGCTTAAAGCATAGCTTAACCCATTTATGCCTAGCGTCCTGAAAAAAGGACATTGCAAACAGCGTAGACCCAGATGAGCGTCTCATCTGGGTCTGCGCTGTTTGCTTAAAGGAATTTCTGTAAGAAATATTCTAAAAATAGAAATAAATATACCAGACATCCCTAATTTTGGAAATAACTTGATCCCATTTAGAAGGATGGGAGAGTCCACTGGGCATAAAAGGGTTAACGTGTCTTTCCAGAATTGTCTGTGCAGTCCACACAGGCTTATCCGTGACAGAACTCTTAAGTTTTATGGACTTTTCATTTTAAAGGAAGTCTCTTATAAACAAAACTCGATTGTCAGGGCTCGAATTTAACTTTTTTTCTACTTGCAAAACATTGCAAGCAGCTTTAATACCAACTCGCAAAATCAAAAACATTCTCGCAATTTTTTTTGCTGGAAACATAATTTAATTTCGTTTTTTATATTCAACAGTTAACTTTGCTTTATCTTTCGTATTGTTATTTCCATCTGTGGGCAAAAAGAAACTAGTTATTTTTCGCTTCGACGCCATGTCTGTTCAAGTTCAATGAACACGTGTGAATAAGTCGACTGTTTAACGTTCTTTGTACCAATACCATCCTAGTATCTGTACTATAAGTATACTAGTCTATATACAAGGTGCTCGCTTGCGCATACGGGTATTAGGACGTTCCATGACCTATGGTTTAGCGTTCAGGACGTCGAACGCATTTAGCAATTTTACTGTTGTTTTTTTCACTATTTCTTTACTCGCAAACAATTACTAGTGGCTTAAAACTTAACTCGCAATCGGTATTTTTCACTCGCATTTTGCGATTGTGCGAGTGTTAATTTCGAGCCCTGTCCATTGTACATGTATAAATAATCTAGACATAAATTATTAATGTGATACGATTCGATTCTCCACAAAATTTTATTAATCACTACCCAACCTAACTTTTTATGCAGCAATTGATTTTTTGACGAATTGGGAAAAGTACTTGTACAAGCCCAATTGGGAACAATTAGGTAAAAAATATCTCAAATTAGGAAAATTCGCGTAGTAAAGTCTTATGATTTGGGAATTGGTGTATTTGATTGGTTGTTAACAAATACTTAAAAATTGATAACTTTGGTTGTTAACAAATACTTAAAAATTGATAACTAATTGTTGTCAAGTTGTCAATATTATTTGAACCGAAGTACAAGCCAGAAAGCTGCATAGGGACATTAACTAAATTATGCACATAATTTGCAAGATAATTATATTTGTTTTGAAACCTTCAATTATATTTGGATTTTTTCGGATAGTGATGGTGAAAATTTTAGGTATTTTCTCCATTAGTTTAAACCTATTTATTTTAGCTCGATTGCGTCGAAAGCCTTAGGCTTATATAAACGCTCTCGAGTCCGTTTCCTGGGCCTAGAACCAGTACTTGGTGTCTTTGGGGGAGATCTAAAGAACGCTCCCACGGTGGGAAGTTTAGTTTTCCGGTATTTTATAAATATAAAGAAGAGAAAACATTAATTGTCGAACTTGGTCAACATTTTGATGTTTCCATATAATTGTTTCATTTTTATATTTTTCAGAACTAAATGTCTATTGATTAAACAAACATTTAATTTGAAAACATTTTGTGTTGAAATAAATTTATAAAATTTAACAAAAGTTGTGTCATGTATTGGTCAGTGTTTACAAATTTTGTAATATTTTTAAGGTTGAACTGTCAAGCATTGATTTAAGCTCTGTTTAAATAATTATTGTAATTGATGTAAACAAAATCATACATCATGTACCTCCATGCTATTTTACATGCTTCGTTAATATACAGACTTGTTGAAAAATTATTAAGAGTTAAATACAAAAACTAAAACTTTAATATAAATCATTTATAAATCACATTTTTCAATCCACTTCTCAGAAATGACACTGTACTCATATTTACATTTATTGCAGGTTAAATGTTAAATAATTAATAATTGTTATTCCTTACTGAACTGAGTAACACGCAGTATTGGAATAAATTAACATCTATTGATGCCACTCCCGGTAAATACATCATAGGCCAACCAAAATTAAAAAGTGTTTCATGTGTATGGCCCCAAAATTATTTTCTTTCAATTAATACTTGAATTCTTATGACTATTTATGAAACATTTTATATTTTTGGTCTGATGTTAATTTACAGAACATCTTAACTTATTTATTAGCCTGTAAATGTAATGCAGGTAAAATATGTGGTTGGTTTTGGCAACCAGAAACAACGCTGTTTTCAAACCTAAGCTTAAGTTAGGGTCATAAAAAGATATATCTCTTTATTGTGGTTAACAATATGGTTGTATGTGTCAATACAATCTTGTCATTGACAAAGACTGACAAGCGCTTACACTGAAATATTGTTTTAATTTCGGTAGCAAAGGGTTATGGCTTACCGTCACTTTGCCTGTCACTTTGATGCAATATTTGCTGATGCATGTACATAAATTGTGTGTTTCCCTGACTAAGGTGATGACATAAAGAATGTAATAATTACTTTGGCGTGTGGATGTCATAAATTGTTTCCATATTAATTGGCTAATAATGAGTATTAATTAGTCCCTTGTGTTTTAGGCAAGGTGTCTTCTTGTTAAAATAATTGATATTCACAGGTGGTTGGAATATAATGTGAAGAGTTATGTAAAATTGTTAAATGGATCTATGAAATAAGATAATTATAGTGAGTAATGAATGGAGGATATTATCAGTGTTTTTTCACCTTTATGGGGTTGGGTTGAGGCCTTTTTGTATTGGGGAAAATCAGGTTATGTTGACAAAATATGGATGCTGATGTTTGTTTTTTTACTTTGCAAATATTTTAAATTGAGAGGAAATTTTAGTTTTTGCAGTATCACACTAAGGTTCATTTTATGTATATACTTTTTGAGATTTGGAAATGGGGCCTAAATTTGGCCACACCATTAAAACCCATGGATATAATTCAAGTTGAACATTCTTTGTTATTATTCCTTTTTAAGGTGCTTTTTTGGGGAAATGCATTCTTTTGTTATATCCCAAATTTTTTTGGGGCGGCAAGTTTTGGGTTCCGATTTTACATTTTTTTCTGTCATCTAATTGATATCATGATTTGTGTTAATCTCAACCTACCAAAATGTTTGACAGTATACCGTAAAAACGCAGTCATAAGTCGAGATTTTTTACCACCAAAATTTGATTAAAAAACCGGCATCGACTTATGAGGTGGTCCATGAAAAAAATAATGAAATTCCATGAAAAAAATAATGAAATTCGATGAAGATTGATCCCTGCGGCAAAAGTTGTTGTTGTTGTATAAAAGAAAATCGTTGATTTACGACTAACAAAACGTCGTATTTTTACTGATACTTACCAATTAATATAATCACAGTTTGCAATTACTCTTGTTTTTATTTTGATAATTTAATCCAAAGTCTTAATGTAAGCAGGTGTTGTTTTTCTACTGTTCATGTAAACAAAGAATCAAGGACATCATTTAAAGTCTCGCGAAAATTAGCAATATGTGTGAATCGACAGTTTGACGTCATCAAAGGAAAGCCGTTTCCTGTCAAGAAGCCATAAAGAACATCTTTCTCGCCGACAAAATTGGATTCCTTTGTTTAGAGAAGCGATATGCTTAACCAATCGCGTGTTTGTAACTCGATTGCAATCGTCCCATTATGCTTGAGCACGTGTATAGCTCCGCCTTTGAAACTGTTTCAGAGAAAAAGGTGGAGTTAGCGGTCTCTTGGGTATGTCAATCATTGTTATAAAAACACGTTTTACCGAGACACTAATCAATTGTTTTGACAGTCAGATTAAAAGTACAGAGATTGGATTACAGTTATAATATTGTTTCATCGGATTAAAAGCGGAAAATAGTTTGTGGATAATTACTAGCGTGGATTATTGAGTGCAACCATTTATTAATTAAATAAACAAAAACACAACTGGACTTACGATAAATCTTTGAAAATGCCTGGCAAACGCAAACGCCAGGCTTATGACAATGCATTTAAAATACGTGTGATAGAGTTTGCGGAGAATTTAAATAACAACAGTGCTGCTGAACGTGAGTTTGGTATAAGTGAGAAACTAGTGCGTGATTGGCGTAAGAATAAGGACACAATTGTGAGTGGACCTAACAAACAGAAACGGCGTGTTGTGCGGATCAGTCCGTATGACGCTATGGAGATGGACTTGAACGTTTGGATAGTAGATCAGCGGCAATGTGGGTTTGCTGTTTCGCGCAATGCCATCAGACTTAAGGCGCAGGTGATGGCGAAGGATCCGAAATACGACATCGACGTTTCGGTATTCAAGGCATCGGCGGGTTGGTGTACCCGCTTTATGAATCGGTTCGGGCTGACGCTGCGCCAAAGGACTCACATTGCCCAGAAGTTGCCTGCTGATGTGGACAAGAAGGTGGACTCCTTCCACAGCTTCGTGCTAAAGGAGCGGAAGGAGTTTAACTTCGAGCTATCTCAGATCGGGAATATGGACGAGACGCCGATGTGCTTCGACATGCCAGGTTCAAACACGGTGAACCCGATCGGCGAGAAAACCATCTCAATCCGTACCACTGGCTCTGAGAAGAGCCACTTTACGGTGATTCTTGCCTGCATGGCTGATGGGACGAAATTGCCACCGGCAGTTGTTTTCAAGAGGAAAACTGTCCCGAAAGAGAAGTTCCCGCCAGGTATCTATGTGTACGTCCAGGAGAAAGGATGGGTGGACGATGTTGTTCTGGAGCGTTGGCTGAGCGACGTGTGGAGCAAGCGACCGGGTGGGTTACTAAAGAAACGGTCGTTGCTCGTGTGGGACATGTTTCGTGTCCACCTGATGGATCGCTTAAAGCGACGACTTGCTGAGCTGCGCACCCGTCAGGCTGTGATACCTGGGGGGTGCACTTCAGTGTTACAGCCCCTGGATGTTTGTTTAAACAAGCCGTTCAAGGTCGGTGTGCGCCAGCAGTGGAACACCTGGATGGTAGACGGCCCGCGTGACCTGACGAAAGCCGGAAACCTGAGGCGGCCAGGACTGGCAACAGTGTGTGAGTGGGTGCTAGCGGCATGGAATGGTATACCACAGCGTGCGGTCATCGCCTCATTCCTGAAGTGCGGAATATCCAACAGCATGTGTGGATCAGAGGATGATGCCATATACGACGAACTCGCGACGAGCGGTCCATCATCCGAGAATGCCGAGATGCCAGTGTCTGAGATTGACGATTCGGATGTATATTGCGATCAACTTAGTGAAGAGCAAGCCGCAGCTCTGTTCAATAGTGATAGTGACTCAAGTTTCGAGGGATTTTGATGTGTATAGTGACAGTGACTCGCGTTTCGAGGGATTTAAATGTGCTATGAAGGTAACATTCATCCGCCCATTAACTGTGTTGTGTATATTACAATGTACATAAGATCGTATTGTTTAAAGTTTTCTATGTTGTTTTCTATGTGGTTGCTTATGCATTGCTTGTCTATATTGAAAAATATTATTTTCCATTTCCACAATAAATCGTATTGAATATATTAAACAAAATTTAGAATACATGTGTTGGCTTTGCCTACTTTCAACAGTTCCACAGTGACGTCATGTGCAATGTATAGAATACTACTGCAACTTCATGTACATTTAAAATGGCGTCCGTTTATGAAATTCGTAAACAGAAAATTTTTGACTCGACTTATGAAGCTAACATACTCAAAATCTCCAATTTTGGTACCAAAGTATACCCCCCGACTTATGAGCTGGCTAGACTTATGACTGCGTTTTTACGGTATATGAATGCTTAATCAAAAGTGATAAACAAAAGACAGTTTTACAACAACAACAGCAACAGCAGCAACATCAACAACAGAAAAATATTGCTAAATAGAAATTCTTGATTGGTTTATTGAGTGAAACCATGTACACTTCCAGGGATAGAAATAAATGGATGCCTGATCCCCTATGACGAATTGATTTACTTGCCAGCTAGACAGTGTTTTTTTCACCATTTTTTGAATGGGGCCATGTCCCTTTGGATTGGGAAAATTCTAAATGCCTTTTGACTAAAATTGGGAAATAATTGTTGTTGTTGTTTTGTTAAAAATGCTTCAATTTAGAATTAAAGTGTTTTTAGTATCATATTAATTATGGTTGAACACTGCTAGATAACTTAAAAATTTAATTGTCCGTATGGGCATCTTACTTTATTTAAAAGCTTCAAACAGCTTTCCATGTGTTTTTCGGTTTATTTTTTATAAAGAACAAAGATTCAGGCTCATAAAAGACACAATACATCAGGTCTTTTCCCGGCCATTTTGGGAAAAAAATGCATTTTGAGATCGGGAATTAAATTTTTCTAGGGAAATGTCCACTGATTTGGGAAATAAATAATTAATAGAACTTTCAATAATAATAAATTCAATAAATCAAATAACAAGGGCAAAATCATATATATTATGGTTATATGCTTTGTGAGATGTAATTGCAATAAAATAGGGATATAGACACTTCAGACACTTCTTTCTTATTTTAATAAAAAATTCCCAACAGGTTTTCATTTTTTTTTTAGATTTCAACATTTAATTCATCTCCCATCCAGTTCTAAAAGGTGACCTTGAATTGTTAGCAAAACAAGAACAATACTTATTGCCCAATTTCAGTAAAAACACAGCAATTTTTCCCAATCCAAAGCAGGGCTTTTCACCCTTATATAACAGGGGCAGAAATTCGGGGCCTTCCCAATTGAAAATAAGGTCTTTTTTTCCCAAAATTGATAGAGGAATTTCCCAAATTGTAAAAATAAAATTCTGTTTTCTTGTTTTCTTTTTTTACTAAGACATATTGGCCATCTCCCAAATTAAAAGCAATGAGCTCTATTATGATTAAGAATGCACCACAATGTGTCTTTTAATACGCCTGCACAATGAAAAAGACCATGTTTCAAAAACTTAAAAAAAACACGTCCTTCCCAAAATGAGCAGTTATTGTGCACGGAATTCCCAATTTGACAGGCTAGGGCCTCTTCCCAATTTCCTGATGAAAAGCCCTGCAAAGGGATCCCTGACATATAACCTTTTACAAAGTTTTTGTTTCTTTCCAGGCCAATTATGCTGAACGGTAACTGCAAATCGAACACAAGACACGATTCCAAATGTTTTTGGCCGTGATGGCCGCGTATATTTGTTGGTTTTAGTTCAAGACATCTACCATATCACACGGTAAGAGTTTGGTGTAATCCTGAGTTTGAATATTGTGTAATATCCCAATCAAAGATGCTGGAAACATGATTTGGTTTAATCATCAGATTAAGTAAAAATGGGGAGTTGGTACGACTGATTTTTCGGGCGTATTTCATAAACGGCCCGAAATATCCGCCGCCTGCAAAACATCTCCGCATATAACACTGGTAGATTCTACCTAAGCATTTAAATGAGCGAGATCATTTGCTGTCGTTTCTCGATCTTCAAATGAAAGTCGGTCTTTTAAAATTTGTTTGGTAATTCATTGCTGATTCGTGTGCAAATGGCGACATTGTGAAGCGAAAATGAAGATTATTGAACTAATAAACTAATGAATCTCACAAAATCTCAGAGATTGACAATTAAAAAAAAACTACTTCCAATGAAAAAGAAACAACAGTGGATACAAAGCAGAAAGTTATATCAATTTGCGAATGGGTACGGAAGATCGACTGTCATGGTAAGGCATGTCAATAAAATATTTAACTATGCAGCCCCTGATAAAGTGTCGCTAGTTGAACACTGTTAACGTGTTGTCCTTATTTCCAAATTAACCCTTTGCATGTTGGGAAATTTGTCGTCTGCTAAATTGTCGTCTGCTGAATTTCTAAAATAAGCATTTTCATCCATTTTTTTCAAAAAATGCTATGAGAATAGCAAACAGTTTGGATCCTGATGAGACGCCACAGAACGTCATCTGGATCCAGAAAAACCAGTTTTAACCAGAAAAAGTGTGAGTGTATTTAGATAACTCAAAGTTGTTATTTATGACTAAAATACTGTTAAATGTCGCGTTTTTTCCATGCAAACAAAGAATTATTTGTTACTTTATTCAACCATAAATAAGGTATAGTGATCAGTAAAAATAAGAATATTGAATTACCGAATGGAACATGATCAACTTACAGCCATTGTTCCTTATTTATCTTCTTTTAATAACCACATTATGATGTTGATAAAGAGGGATACACTAAATAAATATCCAATAACCATTCTGTCCACGATGAAATATTCCTTGTAGGTTGACATCGTGTTTCCGGAACGCATTTAGTTTTTCATCTTTAAGACATTTATATCGCACAATTGATCCACTTTTTCCCCCTCCTCCCATTGTACTAAGGTTTGATGGCGTTATTGATTTTTAAGATAGTGCATTTGCTTGGAATTGTTTGAGAGAGAATAATTATCTACGTCCGGTACTTAGTGCGAGTTAATGAAGCGTCTTTGGTGAGTTTTGTGAATGGTTGCGATGTTGTATGTCAGTGTGACCCTGGTAAAAATGCAAGGTTGCCACGCAACACAACAGAAGAAGCCAGGTCATGAAATAAAAGAAAAGAGGAAAGAATGTAAACCACATGTGATCTGGTCGTTCAGCAAGTCATTGGCTAGGTTTTATTGTGACATCAAAATGTACAGAGCTTTTCTAACAAAGGAGGAAATATATATAACAGTGCTCCATGCAAGAACTATGTATGTTATGTTATTCTCTCTTTTCCTCCAGTCTAGAACTTGCCGAGATCTATTTATGGTCCTTTGTTGTTTTTTTCAACTGAAAAATATATAGTGGATTCGTCCATGTCAATACAGGTGTAGGGTCCTGCTCTGTGAAAAGAGGGTTTAATGCATGTGAGTAAAGTGTTGTCCCAGAGTAGCCTGCGCAGTCCTCACAGGCTCTGCAGACTACTGCAACATCAACATTATAGATTGAGACAGTTGCAGCATGAAACTACTATGTCTTACAGAGAAATTACTACCAGATGTCAGTATTTTTTTTCAGTTAAAATCGGGTCAAGTAATCGGCCCAATTGCCAATGGAAAAAAGCAGTCTTTCTCGGATTTTTCCGATAATAATTTGGAAAATCCGGAAATGATTCTAATATAACTGGACCTCGTGTCCGGTTATAAAATTATGGTGAAATTTGGAATTCCATAAGCTATTTCCAGAAATGTTTCAAGGCCAAAGTGGGAATTTACTGAGTTATTTATGAATAATTCAATCATGTAAAACATTTTTTCATTGGTTACATTTCTTGAATAACGTACGTGCATATACGGTATCCGAAGATTTTTGCTGCGTCGTCAATGCAAATTACACACTACGTCATCACTATATGAGTCGATTTGCAAAGGGAGAGAAACGATACCATATACTTTTGGTTCCCGTTATATCTGATTAATTCGTAAGCAAGCAGGGCATTTAATTAATCTGATAATATTAAAATATTGTTAAAAATGTCATCTTTGTCTTTCGTGGTCATTTTTTACTTTTTGGGCCTGAAATAATCAGTCTGGGCCGGAAATGGCTGCATGATTGTAGGACCTCATGGCCGGCAATAAATTATAATTTTGGGAAAGACTGGAAAAAAGTATATAGTTTTCCCAAATGGGAGCTAAACTTTTCCATGGGAAGGTTTCTCCCCAAATTTGTTTATGCCCCCGGATCGAAAGATCGGGGGCATATTGTTTTTGGCCTGTCTGTCTGTCTGTCTGTCATTCATTCATTCATTGGTGTGTCCCAAAACTTTAACCTTGGTTTAAGTTTTGCAATAACTTTTGCATTATTGAAGATAGCAACTTGATATTTGGCATGCATTTGTATCTCATGGAGCTGCACATTTTGAGTCGTGAAAGGTCAAGGCCATCCTTCAAGGTCAAATATATGGCTTCAAAGCGGCGCAATAGGGGGCATTGTGTTTCTGACAAACACATCTCTTGTTTTAATTTTTTAGCTCTACTGCCAAAGGCAGAAGAGCTTTTGGGATGGCATGGTGTCTGTCTGTCTGTGTGTGCGTTAGACCTTGTCTTGTTTATCCGATAAAGTCCACAGTTTTCATCCGATTCTTTTCAAACTTACTCAGTGTCTTTATATTAATGAGGACTCGAACCCTATTGATTTTCAGGTCACTTGGTCAAAGGTCAAGGTCACAGTGACTCGAAATAGTAAAATTGTTTCCAGATGTTAGCTCAAGAATGCTTAGGCCTAGGATCACAGTGACTCGAATTAGTAAAAACTTGTTTATCCGATAAAGTTCATCCGATTCTTTTCAAACTTGCTCAGTGTCTTTATATTAAAGGGGCCTTTTCACAGATTTTGGCATATTTTGAAGTTTGTCATTAAATGCTTTATATTGATAAATGTAAACATTGGATCTTAAAAGCTCCAGTAAAAAATCAAGAATAAAATTAAAACAAGGAAACAAAAGTAGCCGGTACCAGGGCTCGAACCAGTGACCCCCGGAGTCCTGGAGTTAGTCTGAAGTAAAAATGCATTAGCCCTCTCGGCTATTCCGCTGAGTATACACAGAAAAGGTATTTTATACCTTATACAAGCAATCTTCGTAGTATCGTAAATTAAAACAACAACAACAGAACTCTGCACATTATTCAATCGTTTCGCGTTGCAACGCTTTATAATTTTTAGGTTTTCAAATCGTCAAAAGATACATATAATGGCTATATTGGACTATGGTAAATGTTCAGTAATACTGTTTTCTCACAAATATTATAACTAAAACGAAAATTTGCGAATCTGAAACAACTTTTTTCAATTTTGTCAATTTACCAAACCGGGAAAAGATCCCTTTAATGAGGACTCGAACCCTATTGATTTTCAGGTCACTGGGTCAATGGTCAAGGTCACAGTGACTTGAAACAGTAAAAACTTGTTTATCCAATAAAGTCCACAGTTTTCATCCGATTCTTTTCAAATTTGCTCAGTGTCTTCATATTAATGAGGACACGAACCCTATTGATTTTCAGGTCACTGGGTCAAAGGTCAAGGTCACAGTGACTCGAAATAGTAAAAACTTGTTTATCCGATGAAGTCCACAGTTTTCATCCGATTCTTTTCAAACTTGTTCAGTGTCTTTATATTAATGAGGATTCGAACCCTATTGATTTTCAGGTCACTGGGTTAAAGGTCAAGGTCACAGTGACTCGAAATAGTAAAATTGTTTCCAGATGTTAGCTCAAGAATGCTTAGGCCTAGGATCATGAAACTTCATATGTACATTGATTATGACTGGCTGATGACCCCTATTGATTTTCAGGTCGTATGTCAAAGGTCAAGGTCACAGTGACAGTGTTTAAAGCAGTAGAGCGATTCAGGCCCTTATGGGCCTCTTGTTTTTTAGATCTCAACATTTTGTTAATCTCCAATCCATATTTTTCAACCTTAGTAAATTTAATACTGAAAACACTTGTATTCTCAATTTTGAAGCATTTTTTAGCAAAACAACAACAACACTAATTTCTAAATTTTAGTCAAAACACAGCGAATTTTCCCAATTGAAAGGGACCCGGCCCCATTCCGAAAATGATGAAAAACCCGCTGGATACAACAATGTCTTTGAAACATTGAAATTTTAAGTTAATTTATTCAATGATGGAAATTGCCCACATAATGACTTTCATGTGATTACCCTCTCTTAGTATGGTAGACACCGTTAGCCAGACTGAATGTTCAGATAATTTGCAAAATAACTAGTTTTGTTCTGTAAACAGTGGCTGGGTCATGGAGTCATTAACTAGTTTTGTTCTGTAAACAGTGGCTGGGTGATGGAGTCATTGCCTTGTATTTTGGGATAGATAATCATTTCATAAGGCCAACATACGACCTTGCCCTTGACATTTTAGCAGAGTTGGCCACTAAACATGGACTTTTAAATGGACTATTTGGCAAAATGACCACTTTTAACAGAATTTTGAAGATGTAGAACAGAATGTAAGCATTCATTCAAACAAGCACTTTTCTTCTTAAAAAAGAAGTTAAAAATATATATTTGTTTAACCCTATACATTTTTATAAATAACGTTTGTCTTTCCATCAATTATTAAGAAAAAAGGTGTTTTTCTGACAGGGTTTGAACTACATTACGGAGGAGTGGCCCTTGTATTGTCATTATTTAAAACTATTCCAATTGTGTAAGTTAATGAATGTTAGTATATTTTTTAAGCACAGAGTTAGCCAATAACCATTTAATTTATAAACATTGTTATTAAATCTGGTTTACCACTACATTTGTATGACTGTTCCTTTCTCTTGTTAAAAAATGTTTATTTCTACTTGGCTGCAGGAATTGAGTTTTTGTCTTACACATTTCTACTTGGCTGCAGGAATTGAGTTTTTGTCTTGCATAGAAATATGCTCTGTAAATCATCACACTCTCCGAGTTTGTTCCTCTTTTCTAATTCTTTCAGTGCTGGAACCGAATTTTAAAGGCCTTTGCCAACAGTTTGGATCCAGATGAGACGCCACAAAATGTAGCGTCTCATCAGGATCCAAACTGTTTGCTTTTCTGCTAGTATTTGTAAAAAAAAAATCAAAGAAAATGCTAATAAAAAAATTATGCAGACAAAATTTAAGCCGACGACAAATTTCCCAGCATGCAAAGGGTTAAATCATCACTATCTCTGAGGTTGTTTCTCTTTTCTAAGAAGTCGCTCAGCAACGCTGGTTACTCGTCTGCAATTGCCCAAACATGAAATCAATACCGACATCATTTCAGGGAGGGAGACATCATTCTCATGTACTGGGAACCAATCAAATCATGTCATGATTTCAGTAGCCATGGTAACCGACTGCACCGAACTTCATTCATTGATTGGGATGTTTATGCGGAACATGAATGGAAAACTCTGATCAGTGATCACCAAGGTTATAGGAAAGAAAGTGTGACCTCCATTTGATTCAATGTCATACGTTTCTCTTAGGGACTAGCGTCGAGGTGGAAGTGAATTGATGACGCCATCGGCTGTGTGGGCTGGCTATTGTCCTATTTCTGTTTCTTTGAGATTGGCTGTCATGGTTATGTGTGTCTGGTCTTGGAGTGTTGTTATTGTTGTTGTTTTTTGCGCTTGTTAAAGGTGTGTGGGTTAGTGGGTGTGGAGAAATGGGTTAGTGGGTGTGGGTTATTGGGTGTTGGTCAATGGGTGTGGGGTTGTGGTTAAGTGGGTGTGTGTTATTGGGGGTGGGTTAGGGTAAGTGGTTATGGGTTAGTGGGGGTGGGTTAGTGGGGGTGGGGGTTAGTAGTTGGGGTGGGGGGGGGGTTAGTGGGGGTGGGGTGTGGTTTTCAGGAGATTTTTTTTGCTTGTATTTAGGGAAAAGGGGAGAAACACTCCTGGCATGGTTTTGAATGTTTGTACTTTGTGTCTTTTTTTTAGCTCATCTATTTTTTGAAAAAAAAATATGAGCTATTGTCATCACCTTGGCGTCGGCGTTTGCGTCGGCGTCGGCGTTGGCGTCCGGTTAAGTTTTGCGTTTTCTCAGAAAGTATCAATGCTATTGCATTCAAACTTGGTACACTTACTTACTATCATGAGAGGACTGGGCAGGCAAAGTTAGATAACTCTAGCGTGCAATTTGACAGAATTATGTGCCCTTTTTATACTTAGAAAATTGAAAATTTTGGTTAAGTTTTGCGTTTAGGTCCACTTTTCTCAGAAAGTATCAATAGTATTGCATTCAAACTTGGTACACTTACTTACTATCATGAGGGGACTGGGAAGGCAAAGTTAGATAACTCTGGCGTGCATTTTTACAGAATTATGTGCCCTTTTTATACTTAGAAAATTGAAAATTTTGGTGCAGTTTTGTGTTTAGGTCCATTTTATTCCGTAAGAATCAAAGCTATTGCTTTCATACTTGCAACACTTACTAACTATCATAAGGGGACTGTGCAGGCAAAGTAATATAACTCTGACTGGCATTTTGACAGAATTATGGGCCCTTTTTATACTTAGAAAATTGAAAATTTGGTTAAGTTTTGTGTTTAGGTCCACTTAATTCCTACAGTATCAAAGCTATTGCTTTCATACTTGCAACACTTATTAACTATCATAAGGGGACTGTGCAGGCAAAGTTATGTAACTCTGACTGGCATTTGGACGGAATTATGGGCCCTTTATACTTAGAAAATTGAAAATTTGGTTAAGTTTTGTGTTTTGATCAACTTTACCCCTAAAGTATCATAGATATTGCTTTCATACTTGGAACACTCTCAAACTATCATAAGAGTACAGTAAAAGGACAAGTTGCATAACTCTGGTTGTCATTTTTACGGAATTATGGCCCTTTTTTGACTTAGTAACTTTGAATATATGGTTAAATTTTGTGTTTCGATCCACTTTACTTCTTAACTATCAAGGCTATTGCTTTCAAACTTCAAATACTTTCATGCTATCATGAGGTTACTGTACCTGGCAAGTTGAATTTTACCTTGACCTTTGAATGACCTTGACTCTCAAGGTCAAATTAATAAATTTTGCTAAAATTGCCATAACTTCTTTATTTATGATTAGATTTGATTGATACTTTGACAAAACTACTCTTACAGTACAGGCAACGTGTACTTTGACAAATGCCACTCGTTGCGGTGTTCATTTTACGGTGTTCGCTTACCAAACGACCCCCGCGATGGGTGCTCAGATCAAATATTCGCGGGGGCTGTTTTCCATAAGGTGGACACCGCGAATCACCGCGGACCCATAATATCTACCGCAGTGTTTATCGTGTTCGCTAGAAATAAAATAATTGAACATAAACATAGGTCGGTACCAATTTGCAGAAAGAATCTACCGTGCGTTTGAATGTTATAGGTGTCATTTGGTGACTAAAAAATTAACAACGATTACGAACAATCACACTCAATTACCGCATACATGCAAAAATTCCCGTCTCTGTCCATTACCCGATAATCCCGAGATTTCCGATTTCATGCAAATTCTGGTCAATGTTGACGATAAAAGTGTGATAGAAATGCAAAATCGCAAACGGCCGCCATATCTCTAAACTATCAAATGAATTTCTGCATATGTTTCTATTTAAAGATTTGATGAAATAAGCGCCCAATCAGAACAGGTGTATTCCAACATTCGTAAATCACCTGACGCCTAGTGTGCGCGTTGTGTAGAGATCATGTTCTGTTACAAATTGTAGCCACAAATAAATACATGTATATATGCCCATGATATTTTCATTTTCTTTGTTCTGAACCATAAAAAGCGCGCGAAAATTGGCGTGGGTGTATTTATTTTTGACACAAAATCTTCGTAGCGCAGACAACAATGGGATCTTTTAATTTCGATTTAAAGTTTCGTAGTGAATTTCTTCTCAAGTACCGGGGTAGCTCGCGAATGATTTGGAATTGACATTTCATCTGAATAAAATAAAAATCAAACACGCTGTAACACGCTATATTTAGATTTCATGCAACATGTACAAGTCATTGTCTGGAAATTGGGAAAATGAAACCCAATTTTGTGAAAACAAAAAGGGCAATTGAATTGATTAACACCATAAAAGTTAATGGTATTGATCATCTAAACGCTTAGTTTTAGTTTCCGACTTAACGTACTGCCCGAGTTTAAGTACACATAAAAAATGTGCACATAATATCTACATGTACATGAAGTACATGATTTTATTTTGTACATGTACATTTAAAACGTGTGAATGACCCTCGCAGACAGATGTTTACGGTGGCTGCGCAGCGATCGCGGTGATCACGGTGTTCCCGTTACCAATAGCGTGCAATCGCAGCAATTTCGGGTGTTCGCCGCACACCGCGGTCAGTAGCGTGTCCGCCTCCGCGAAATGTCACCCATCGGAAAAATTGAACACCTTGGACACGCGTTTTTGTCAAAGTACACATTGCCTGTACTGTACCTGACATACCACAATAGACTCCACCCAAACCATCCCCCGTGCCCCCCCCCCCCGAATTCCCCTCCTATTTTTTTTTAAGATCATCTCACAAATGACCACCACACCCTCACACTATACCCCCCCCCCCCCCCCCCACCCCCACCCCCCCCCTACCCAAAATAATTTTTTTTTGAAACGGTTAAAAACACAAATATTTATTTTTATTTTTTATGTTTGAAATACCGTCATCCTTCGCACCCAAGAATCCCCCCCCCCCTCTCCCCCCCCCCCCCCCCCCCCCCCCCCCCCGAATCCCCCCGAATCCCCCCTTATATATATTTTTTTTTTTTTTAAGATCATCTCACAAATGACCACCACACCATCACACTAACCCCCCCCCCCCAAATTTCATTTTATTTAACCGGTTAAAAAACACAAATTATTATTTTTTTTGTGGAAGGGGTAATTTTTATCTGAAATAGGGGACAAAAGTATACTATTTTAAGGGGGAATGGGGCCCCAAAAACGGCCAAACGAGGTCCCTGTTATACTGCAGTGTTTCTGGAGCACAAGGTGACCAAAGTCTCCAATGTCATGAATTACATCAACCAACCGTCATAGATAATAGCATGTAAACAGAGAGCTTTGATTAGCATCTAGCCTTTACATTCCCCCATTCAAGCATTGATTGTACTAAACACTTAGTGTTATAGGAATATTTTTCCAATGTCCCATTGATGCTGTGTCCAAAACTAGTTTGTAGAGCTATGAATTACAGAGCTTTGTTTGATAAATATTAGTTCTAAGCCCTACAAAAAAGAGTTTATTGACTAACTCGTCTGTGTTTGAACGCGAAAGCCATCTAGTGTTTGCAGTTTTTGTATCAATACAAAGTTTTTATTGGAAATTATGTAGCCACCAACTGGTGCTAGTTTTCAGTGCAGGGAAATTTAGCTTTAACTAAGACTGAAGGTATAGGATACTTCTGGTTATCCATGTTTGTATGTATGAAGTAGCAATTGTGTTTGTTATTTTATGAAACAAGAACATTTGAGCCTTGTTCTGTGAAAGGATCATCCCCATTAGCCTGTGCAGTCAGCGCAGGTTGGTCAGGGAAGACACTTTTTTTTTAATGGAGTTTTTTGTTAAAATGAAGTCTATTCTAAACAAAAATCCAGCTTAGGAGGAAAGTGTAGCACCTGATTAGCCTGCATGGGCTGCACCGGCTAGTTTGGTGCACAGGCTAGTTTGGTGCACAGGCTAGTTTGGTTCGACACGGTAGGTTCATGCATTAAGCCCGGTTTTCTCAGAACTAGGGTCATTTCATGGAACAACATTTTATTCAGCTTGAGAAATGGGACTTTAAAGAGTGGACAGTTCGTTGTGAACTTTTTCAAGAACACTTTAAAGTTGGGGATCAATGTGAAATATATCATTCATGGAGCAGTTATGTCGAACAACAAACAAAACAATCATTATGCAGCCATTATATACATGAATGTGGAAAAATAATTCCAGTGCAATGAATTGTGTTGAAGGACATTTGTGAAACAATGTGGGGAACATTTTGTAAAACATTTGGACAAACAATATAATGCACATTTGTAGAACAATGTTATGCCTACTATTACAACATTATAAAGAATATTTGTAGAAAACTGTAAAGAATATTTGTAGAACCATGTGGAGAATATGTAGATAACGTATTTAAAAACATTTGTAGAACATTGTGAAGAATTTTTGTCGACCATTGATGGGAATATTTGCTGGGTATTATGATTGACAGACAAATATTTGCAGAACATTATAAATATGAACATGTATTGTATTAAACATTATGACAAACCTTTTGAGAACGCTTAAAAAAACAACACAACCTACATTTCTTAGAACATAGCTTCTGTATTTATTGGCCAATAGTCTGCAAACGATTGCCCTGCTTAACGATTACGTCTTCTCTTCCAATTAGAACAATGCTTAACGATACTAGTGTGCAAGGGATAAAAGAATCACCCAAGAAACATTGATTGGAATTTAGCAGTGTAAATATGCAAGTTCTTGATTATGGAGTAACAATTTAATGTGGATGATCTAATGCCATTGAAGCTTTCAGCATGTCACGTAAACTTTCGAGGTA
This sequence comes from Dreissena polymorpha, assembly GCF_020536995.1. Lineage (NCBI taxonomy): Eukaryota > Metazoa > Mollusca > Bivalvia > Myida > Dreissenidae > Dreissena > Dreissena polymorpha. The sequence continues at coordinate 27,886,004 of NC_068369.1, forward strand.
TGTGGGTTAACCTAACCTATTACATGGAAACAGTGTTATATTTTATTTAAATGTTTGTAATTTCTTTAATGAAATATTCACCGCTTTTTGATTTGCTGATTTTAAAGCGGTTACTGGGTCATATTTCAAATCGCAAAAGTTTTTGTTTTTCCCCATATCCAGTTTGAAAAATCGCAATTTATTGTTTGATGTTAAATTATAAAGAAAGATCTAAGGATAAAGAGTTTTGAAGTTGTATTATCCATTTTACCAATATCTTCATTTTTGGAATTTAATGTTTTATGAAAGTTGTATCACCATTAGTTCAAAATTTATGGAGCAAACATTAAATTTGTTGTCCCAAGTTATAGTAAATTGATGTAAAAAATCCCCATTGTATGGGAAGTGGTCATATTCCAAAAATGATAAGAAAAAGCATGTTAACACCAAGAAGCTATTGCTCTTGATAAATGTTGAGTAAGAGATGATAACTGTTTCTCCCTATATTATGGTGGCCCCCTAGCGACTAGGAAGGTCAAGGGTTCAATCCTGGCTGTGGGAGCATTCTTTAGATTAACCTCATAGACACCAAGTACTGGTTCTTAAGTTCCTTAGTAAATATAATATTGAAAATACTTTTTTTCACCTTGCGGTGTTTTTTTTCCCACCATTTTGGGCCTGGTGCCGCGGGTCCCTTTAAATTGGGAAAAATGGTTGCGTTTTGACTTTGAATTTTTAGCTCCCATTTTGGAAAAATATATACTTTATTTCATTGGGAATGCGGCAGATTACCGGACCTGATTTCGATTGAAAAAAAAACTTCTGGTTTGTTCAAAAGATAGGTGCTACAGGTGTTCGGGCAGTTTTCCTTTTAAGTCTTTTGTGAAGCCTTGTGAACATTACTTGGCCAGAACAGTTAACCAGATTTCCTGCTAAGGAGCAAAGTGAAAATGGCTATATGGAATCCGCTTTTACCCTTTACCCCATAAGAAGCAAAGTGAAAATGGCCTTTGCCACCAGCATAAAACTACAACAGCCTGCAAGTAGCTCGCAATCTGTTCAGGTTTTCTGCTGTTTGCTGCTCATCAGTATCTAAGGGTACAAAATGAATCCTCATAATCTTGAATCTAGTAAGAAAAGTCTTAATTAAATTAAACTTTCTAAAGGGACTACAAATGCGTCAAAATACGTATCTAAGAACAGTCTGCGAGTATCTCACAGCAGCAGCAGCAGCAGCAGTAGCTACAAAATAAATACTATCAGCACCACAATGTAACTGCAATTACATCCACAAATTGGTATATAACAACCATATAAACACCACCAACTACGAACAAAGCACAGCACAAAGTGATAACCACACCGCCTTTGAAACCTTGCCAGTCGTGACACACATTGAAGGTTGTGTTTGATATGGGGCCAAATGGGGGAAAGTGCAAACTGGTTATAAGTCACTGGATATGACAGGCCGGGTAGAGATGAGCTGACTTGGTTAATAAAACATGGCATAGTGCAGAGAGCAACGTCACCTTTACATAATTGTGACTGATGATTCATGAGGAGGGATGACGGGAGGGGGGGTAAGTGATGGGAGGGGGGTGGTGAGTATGCTTAGTATTATTTAATGTGTATGCTGTCTACACAGGCTTATAATGGACAACACTTTGCACATTTTTATATATTTTTGGTTTTAACGCTTTACCACTTAGATACGTATTTTTTTTGCTTATGTAGTCTCTTGGAAAGTTAACTTAAATTAAAGACCTTCAGGGTTCGACATTAACTTTTTTTACAGCAAGACTGTCGGACCAGCTCCTCTTAAAATGTACTAGCCCGAACCTTATGTCTACTAGACCACAAATGATCAGACATAGCAAATGAACACAATTGTGTCATGTAACTGTTTAATCAGGATTTATCAGTAAATAATCAGTGAACACCAGATTTTTTTTGATGCATAGAGTAAAACAATAAAATAAAAACTTTTTTTGCTTTTCTCCGTCAAATTCAATCCATGGGAACTGACTCGATTTTCCATCTAGGATAAAATTGACGTTTTCGTGTTTCTTCATATATATGTTTCGTGTCAGTTTAAGCGTCGGATTCTTTTTTATTTGTCGGACGAAAATCCGAACTTGAACAAAGCCATTCTTTAAATTACATTCTCTTGTCTGCTACACAAAAATGTTTACATTGACAATACCGATTTTCGATAGAAGTTGTAAAATCATGCTCTACATTTTTACGACACTGCAGAAAACCATTAATATTCATGACAACTTGACCAATGGAAGCAAGCAATTTATGCAGGAAGCTCTCCTTTGCGTCTAAAAATAGCAATGAATCATGTGAATGATCCGCGTTTATTTAAATACACTAGTTTTGTTTTCATGTAAATAACGGATACGAGAGTAATTTTACACATTAAAAATAAAGGTTTTCACAGCAGTTAGTTATAGTAATATGAATCAGTATAGATTTTTATGTACGACCAGTCGGACAAGCTAGCCCGCAGTTTTACTAGCCCGACCACCGATCTTACTAGACAATGTCTGTCGGACGTGCCTTAGTGTCGAACCCTGACCTTTCTTACTAGATTCAAGATTTAAAGGCTTCATTTCCAACCTGTAGATACTGGTGAGCAGCAAACAGCATTAACCTGAACAGACTGCGAGTTACTCGCAGTCTTGCGAGTTACTCGCAGTCTGTTCTGGTTTTATGCTGTTTACACATAGCCATTTTCACTTTGCTTCTGAGTGGGAAAGGGTTAAGGAAGCTCTTCTTAGTTAAAATCTTTTTTAGCTCTAAAGTTTCTGACAGCACAGGCTAATCTGGGAAGACACTTTACGCACACGCATTAAGCCCCATTTTCCCAGAGTGGCTCAAATGCTTACAACTTCCAGTAGGTTTTAAGTGTCCATGTTCATAGTGCCTATTTAGCACTCCACAACTTCCAGTAGGTTTTAAGTGTCCATGTTCATAGTGCCTGTTTAGCACTCCACAACTTCCAGTAGGTTTTAAGTGTCCATGTTCATAGTGGCTGTTTAGCACTCCACAACTTCCAGTAGGTTCTAAGTGTCCATGTTCATAGTGGCTGTTTAGCACTCCACAACTTCCAGTAGGTTTTAAGTGTCCATGTTCATAGTGCCTGTTTAGCACTCCCCTGTACTTACACAGTGATTTGTTTTGCCAATAATTACAGCCTCTTACAGGCTGTTACCCAATTGCACAAAGTAAAAAAGCCTGTTTCCCAATGGCAAAAAGAAACATTTTTTCCCAAAATTTCCCCAAAAATTTGCTAACTTTTCTAATTAACTCAATAATTGGTTTATTGTCCCCTACCGGTTTCACCGGAGGGTTTGCGCTCTGTGTGTCCGTCAGTCCGTCAGTCAGTCAGTCTGTTAGTCCGTCAGTCTGTGAGTCTGTCACACTTTTCTGGATCCTGCGATAACTTTAAAAGTTTTAAATATTTTTTCATGAAACTTGAAACATGGATGCATGGCAATATGAACATGATGCACGTCATTTCATTTTGTTCCTATGTCAAAAATACTAGTTGCTAGGGCAACAAATATATATAAAAAAATCTGACAATGGTGGAGCCGGTAGGGGACATATATTGCTTGGCAATAGTCTTGTTGAGTTTATTATACAGCAATTTAATTCCCCAGCACTTTGTAATATAAAATTTAAAAAGCAGTTTAACATGCTCTTATAAACAATTGCTATACAGTAATCTATAATTATATAAATAATGTTTAATTTTCCCAATTTCATGGTCTATCACACTTTTCCCCAATCAAAAATGCACAGGCTGTAAAATATAAAGCAAAAGTGATAACTGCTGTAATCACAGGATCACATTTTGTGGCAACATTTGCAGAGATTGTGTGGGTGGCTTAGACAGAAACAGCAGTGGAAGGGTCATTGACCGTGTACACAATAACATTTCTGCACTTCAATGCTGACCTTAATATCATTGGTCAGTCTCTTCTCTGCCAGTGGTCAGTGCTGTTTTACCTGGATACTGTAAAATAAGTATTATTTGTTGGCATGAAATTTCGTGTTTTTTTTCAAAAGAGGACTATTTTGTGGCCACCAAAATTTGCGGATTTCTGAATTCTGGGAAAAAGAGGAATTTGCAACTGTCATTTTCCCATGTGTTTGTTTTATTAAAGTTATGGATAAGGGAACCCGGAAATCTGTGAAACATAAAGTAATTGATCAGGGCCTCGAAATCTGTGAAAATGTTTGTTTCACAAATAATAATGATTTTACAGTATCTGGATCTAGGTCATCCTTGTACACATTTTTCTTGCTAGTGATGAAACTTCAGAATTGTGAGCAAGCTTTTATCTTTTGGTGAATTTTTCTGCTGGTTTTCCCAATTTTTCATCTTTTCATGCCCAGCTGATGAAAAATTGTATGTGTATGTATTTTAAAACCAACTGCAGTCCGATTTGGGATATTTTTATCAGTTTAAAAATTACAATCCCAGCAGAACAATCTGTTTGAGCCTTGCTCAGGGAAATTGGGGCTTAATGCATGTTCGAGAAGTGTATTCCCAGATTAGCCTGTGCAGTGTTGTCCCAGATTAGCCTGTGTAGTCCCAGATTAGCCTGTGCAGTATGCATAGGCTTATCAGGGAAAACACTTTCTGATTGTTTTTATTTTTCATTAACCCTTTGCATGCTGGGAAATTTGTCGTCTGCTAAAATGCTGTCTGATAAATTTCTATAATTAGCATTTTCTTCGATTTTTTTTTCAAAGAATACTATCAGAATAGCAAACAGTTTGGATCCTGATGAGACGCCACATTTTGTGGCGTCTCATCTGGATCCAAGCTGTTTGCAAAGGCCTTCAAATTCCGGTTCCAGCGCTCAAAGGGTTAAAGGAAGTCTTCTAAACTAAAGTCCATCTTATCAGAAAGTGTTGTCCTAGATTAGCGCAGTTCACTTTTGTAGTACCGTAATTACTCTATGTTTTCGGACACTGTAAGTTTTTGGACAACCCCTTTTTTAGCAAAAATAATTATTTTTCGTGACTCTTTATTTTCGGACACATGAGTTTTGGTCCGTTTTGTATGTCTCAAAATTTTGTTTATATTTTTTTTATCTATGTTTTCGGACACGAATTCTGTTTATTATTTTTAAGTGTCCGAAAACATAGAGTAATTACGGTATTTTTTGTGTAAAGGAAGTCTGTTCTTTAATAAAAAACTTAAGTTTTAAGGCACATACATGTTTTAAGGACATACATGTACATTTAACCTTTTTTTTCCAAGAACAAATCAAATTTTATTTAACATTTTATCCTCAAGTATAACAATTATTCCATGTTTGTTCACCCACTCACAGCTCTAGTGCAAGGTCATTACACATTGGCCGTGATATTATCGATGACTTTATTGGAGAAATAAGTTTCCTCTGTCAGATGCAGATGTTGCCTCCCACGCCAGACCTTCCTACCCGATAATTGGTTTTCATGTCTTGAGAGCATCCATGTCAGAATGGAATTGTGTACTATTTGATTTTGTTGGCAGTCTTTTATGCTTGGTTCTTTGACAGTCAGTATATCAGTTGTTTTTATGTCCCCCTATAGTAGTGGGGGACATATTGTTTTGGCCCTGTCTGTTGGTTGGTTGGTTGGTCTGTTGGTTGGTTGGTCTGTTTGCGCCAACTTTAACATTTTGCAATAACTTTTGCTATATTGAATATAGCAACTTGATATTTGGCATGCATGTGTATCTCATGGAGCTGCAAATTTTGAGTGGTGAAAGGTCAAGGTCAAGGTCATCCTTCAAGGTCAAATATATGGGTCAAAATTGCTCATGTAATGTCACTTCTGCAATATTGAAGCTAGCAATTTTATATTTGAAATGCATGTGTATCTCATGGAGCTGCACATTTTGAGTGGTGAAGGGTCAAGGTCAAGCTCATCCTTCAAGGTCAAACGTCATATAGGGGGACATTGTGTTTAACAAACACATCTTGTTTAATTCAAAATGGTGTCCGGTACAGGGTTCGACACTAAGGCACGTCCGACAGACATTGTCTAGTAAGATCGGTGGTCGGGCTAGTAAAACTGCGGGCTAGCTTGTCCGACTGGTCGTACATAAAAAAAATCTATACTGATTCATATAACTATAACTAACTGCTGTGAAAACCTTTATTTTTAATGTGTAAAATTGCTCTCGTATCCGTTATTTACATTACAACTAGTGTATTTAAATAAACGCGGAGCATCCACATGATTCATCGCTATTTTTAGACGCAAAGGAGAGCTTCCTGCAGAAATTGCTTGTTTCAATTGGTCAAGTTGTCATGAATATTAAAGATTTTCTGAAGTGTCGTAAAATTGTAGAGCATGATTTTACGACTTCTATCGAAAATCGGTATTGTCAATGTAAACATTTTTTCATAGCAAACAAGAGAATGTAATTTAAAGAATGGCTTTGTTCAAGTTCGGATTTTCTTCCGACAAATCAGTTAATAAAAAAGAATCCGACGCTTAAGCTGACACGAAACGTAAATATGAAGAAACACGAAAACGTCAATTTTATCCTAAATGGAAAATCGAGTCAGTTCGCATGGATTGAATTTGACGGAGAAAAGCAAAAAAAAGTTTTATTTTATTGTTTTACTTTATGCATCAAAAACGATCTGGTGTTCACTGATTATTTACTGATAAATCCTGATTAAACAGTTACATGACACAATTGTGTTCATTTGCTATGTCATTTGTGGTCTAGTAGACATCAGGTTCGGGCTAGTACATTTTAAGAGGAGCTGGTCCGACGGTCTTGCTGTAAAAAAAGTTAATGTCGAACCCTGCGGTAATCCGCCCCATTCCCAATAGAAATAAGTATATTTTTTCTCAAATGGGAGCTAAAAATTCCCAATAGAAGGTTTCCAAAATATATATATATATATATATATATATATATATATATATATATATTTTTAACCAGGTTTTCCGAAGGAAAAAACTGGTTATTAGATTGGCGAATGCGGGCGGGCTGGCCGGCTGGCTGGCTGGCTGGCTGGCGGGCTGGCGGGCGGGCGGAACAAGCTTGTCCGGGCCATAACTATGTCGTTCATTGTCAGATTTTAAAATCATTTGGCACATTTGTTCACCATCATTGGACGGTGTGTCGCGCGAAATAATTACGTCGATATCTCCAAGGTCAAGGTCACACTTTGAGTTCAAAGGTCAAAAATGGCCATAAATGAGCTTGTCCGAGCCATAACTATGTCGTTCATTGTCAGATTTTAAAATCATTTGGCACATTTGTTCACCATCATTGGACGGTGTGTCGCGCGAAATAATTACGTCGATATCTCCAAGGTCAAGGTCACACTTTGAGTTCAAAGGTCAAAAATGGCCATAAATGTCCCTTGAGATATAACCTTCATATTTGGTATGCATGTGTATATGGACAACGCCTTTCCATACGCACACAAATTTTTACCGTCCGTCCGTCCGTCCGTGTGTCCGTCCGGAAACTTTAACGTTGCTCATAACTTTTGCAATATTGAAGATAGCAACTTGATATTTGCCATGCATGTGTATCTTATGAAGCTGCACATTTTTAGTGGTGAAAGGTCAAGGTCATCCTTCATGGTCAAAGGTCAAAAAAAAAAAAAATTCATGTGCATATCTCCAATGTCAAGGTCGCCACGACTAAAAATAGATTTATTTTAAAACAAACTTACAAAGGGGGTTAATTTTCTTTGTTCATTTCAAAAGTTCAGTTTGAGTTGTCTCCCTTTATCAGATTTTTTTTCACAATGAAAACCTGGTTTTGTGACAATTTTGTCCCTTGTTTGTTTTTATAGATTTCAATATTTTGTTCAACTCTCATTCATATAAATTTAATACTGGAAACACGAGTATTCTCAATGTTTATGTCCCCCCGGTCTATACTGGGGAACATATTGTTTTTGCCCTGTTGGTTTGTTTGCATCAAACTTTAACATTGGCAATAACTTTTGCAATTTTAAAGATAACAACTTGATATTTGACATGCATGTGTATCTCATTGAGCTGCACATTTTGAGTGGTGAAAGGTCAAGGTCAAGTTCATCCTTCAAGGTTAACCCTTTCCCACTCAGAAGTTAAGTGAAAATGTCTCTGTGCAAACAGCATAAAACCAGAACAGCCTGTGAGTAACTCGCAGTCTGTTCTGGTTTTATGCTGTTTGCTGCTCACCAGTATCTAAGAGTTGGAAATGAAGCCTTTAAAACTGGAATGTATTAAGAAAGGTCTTAAATTAAATGTAACTTTGTAAGGAACTGCAAATGCGTCTTAAAACGTCTCTAAGTGGTAAAGGGTTAAAGGTCAAATATATTGAGATCGACCCAGCCCCATTCCAAAAATGGTGAAAAAAACCCACTGAATATTATGAGACTTGTTCTGGAGAAACTGATCTTAATGCATGTCTTTAAAGTGTTGTCCAAATAATCCTGTGCAGACACTTTCTGCTTTTATTTTTTTTTTTTTTTTTATACCACATTTATATAGCGCCCTTTTCATACTCGAGATGGGCGTTCAAAGGCGCTTTACAGTTTTTCCCTGATCACTGGGTCATAAGTTGTCCGTTAACATCTTGGCGCAGTATGCAGCCACGGCACATTGGCTTATTTCCCTCACAGGTACCCATTTATACACCTGGGTGGAGAGGAGCAGATGTGGGATAAATTTCTTGCTCAAGGAAAGTCCAGTGGTTGGGGCGGGATTCGAACCCGGGACCTCTTTATCCCTACACCAGCGTCCTACCATTAGACCACTGCTCCCACACTTTTTATTGTATTTTTAGTTTAAAGGAAGTCTTCCAGTGTTCCTAGCGAAAATCGAGTTTCTGCGGAAAGTGTCATCCCTGATTAGCCTGTGCTGACTGTACTGCTGATTAGCCTGTCCTGACTGTACTGCTGATTAGCCTGTCCTGACTGTACTGCTAATTAGCCTGTCCTGACTGTACTGCTGATTAGCCTGTCCTGACTGTACTGCTAATTAGCCTGTCCTGACTGTACTGCTAATTAGCCTGTCCTGACTGTACTGCTAATTAGCCTGTCCTGACTGTACTGCTAATTAGCCTGTCCTGACTGCACTGCTGATTAGCCTGTCCTGAGTGTACTGCTGATTAGCCTGTCCTGACTGTACTGCTAATTAGCCTGTCCTGACTGTACTGCTAATTAGCCTGTCCTGACTGTACTGCTAATTAGCCTGTCCTGAGCGTACTGCTAATTAGCCTGTCCTGACTGTACTGCTGATTAGCCTGTCCTGAGTGTACTTCTGATTAGCCTCTCCTGACTGTACTGGCTTATATGGGACAACACTAGGCATATGAATTTCCCAGAGGGCTTATTTTCTTAAGTTAAATGTGAAGCATGTACAAATGTCTCTATAATTAACTTATGTTGTCTGGATTCTTGTGTGTGGGAGTATCGCTGAAGAATTATGTGCCATAGAAATTATGAGGATTCCGATATATGTGACAGTCAAAGCATGATTTTGACCTTTTCTAATGAATTCATTCATGGCTTGTGTTGACAGAAAAAACTCCAGTTCTTCCACAGGATTTTTTCAGACGCCTTGGGGACGTTTCTGGTGTTGGTGGGTGGGTGGGGGGGGGGGGGCACCTTGTTATGTAAATGTTTTTAGATTACCTGAGCTCAATGTGCTCATGGTGAGCTTTTTTGATCGCCTTTTGTCCGTCGTTTGTTGCGTGTCGTGTGGCGTCATCATTTGCTTTGTGAACACTCTAGTTTAATGAATTCATTCATGGCTTGTGTTGACAGAGGAAAATCTATTTCCATTTATATGAGCTTAACGCTTCTGTGTCTGATACATATTTGTTTCGTGCTGATTTTCCCTCAAGTTATTTATGAATGAGAGAATGTAGTTGTTTACTGTGTTTTGTTCTCACCAATTTTGGAATGGGGCCAGGGTTCATGGTATTGTGAAAACTAGTTTCTTTGTGATTCCTCAAGCCCCCCGGATGGAATGATTGGGGGTATATCATTTTTTGGCCTGTCTGTCTGTCATTGTGTGTGTCTGTCTGTCTGTCCCAAAACTTTAACCTTGGTCATAACTTTTGCAATAATGAAGCATCTTGATCGGGGTTACATTGTTTTTAGCCTGTCTGTCTGTCATTTTTATGTGCCTGTCTGTCTGTCATTGTATGTGTCCCAAAACTTTAACCTTGGTCATAACCTTTGCAATATTTATGATAGCAACTTGATATTTGGCATGCATGTATATCTCATTGAGCTTCACATTTTGAGTGGTGAAAGGTCAAGGTCATTCTACAAGGTCAAAGGTAAAAACAACAACAACATTCAAAGCGGCGCATTAGGGGGCATTGTGTTTCTGACAAACATATCTCCTGTTTTCAATTTTATATTAACGTACCACCATTTAAGGAATGGGGCTGGGTCCCTTTTTATTGGGAAATATCGCATTCTTTTGACTAAATTTGGGGAATTTATGTTGTTGACTTTATGCTTACAGATACTTTGAAATGGATAATAAAAGTTATTTCAATATGATATTTTTTAAGGTTCAAATTAAAGAGCTGGACTTGCGGATAATTTACATGTTTAGTTTTATTAAAAAAATTTTTTTTGGGGGAAACCTTAAAAAATATTGGGAATTTTTAGGTCCCATTTGGGAAAATATATTTTTTTATGCCCCCGGATCGAAAGATCGGGGGCATATTGTTTTTGGCCTGTCTGTCTGTCATTCATTAATTCATTGTGTGTGTCCCAAAACTTTAACCTTGGTTAAAGTGATATTATGGGCATCTAACAGTATATGCTATGTTTATAGGTGTCTATCGCAACCATTTTTAGCTCATCTATTTTTTGAAAAAAAATTATGAGCTATTGTCATCACCTTGGCGTCGGCGTCGGCGTTGGCGTTGGCGTTGGCGTCGGCGTCCGGTTAAGTTTTGCGTTTAGGTCCACTTTTCTCAGAAAGTATCAATGCTATTGCATTCAAACTTGGTACACTTACTTACTATCATGAGGGGACTAGGCAGGCAAAGTTAGATAACTCTGGCGTGCATTTTGACAGAATTATGTGCCCTTTTTATACTTAAAAAATTGAAAATTTTGGTTAAGTTTTGCGTTTAGTTCCACTTTTCTCAGTAAGTATAAATGCTATTGCATTCAAACTTGGTACACTTACTTACTATCATGAGGGGACTGGGCAGGCAAAGTTAGATAACTCTGGCATGCATTTTGACAGAATTATGTGCCCTTTTTATACTTAGAAAATTGACAATTTTGGTTAAGTTTTGTGTTTAGGTCCATTTTATTCCTTAAGCATCAAAGCAATTGCTTTCATACTTGCAACACTTACTAACTATCATAAGGGGACTGTGCAGGCAAAGTAATGTAACTCTGACTGGCATTTTGACAGAATTATGTGCCCTTTTTATACTTAGAAAATTGAAAATTTGATTAAGTTTTGTGTTTAGGTCCACTTTATTCCTACAGTATCAAAGCTATTGCTTTCATACTTGCAAGATTTATGAACTATCATAAGGGGACGGTGCAGGCAAAGTTATGTAACTCTGACTGGCATTTGGACGGAATTATGGGCCCTTTATACTTAGAAAATTGAAAATTTGGTTAAGATTTATGTTTTGGTCACTTTACCCCTAAAGTATCATAGATATTGCTTTCATACTTGGAACACTCACAAACTATCATAAGGGTACAGTAAAAGGACAAGTTGCATAACTCTGGTTGTCATTGTTACGGAATTATGGCCCTTTTTTGACTTAGTAACTTTTAATATATGGTTAAATTTTGTGTTTCGATCCACTCGAAGTATCAAGGCTATTGCTTTCAAACTTCAAATACTTACATGCTATCATGAGGTTACTGTACCTGGCAACTTGAATTTTACTTTGACCTTTGAATGACCTTGACTCTCAAGGTCAAATTATTAAATTTTGCTAAAATTGCCATAACTTCTTTATTTATGATTAGATTTGATTGATACTTTGATGAAACTACTCTTACCTGACATACCACAATAGACTTCACCCAAACCATCCCCCGTGCCCTCCCCCCCCTCCCCCCCTCCCCCCCCCCCCCTAATTTTTTTTTTTTTTTTTTTTTTTTTTTATAAGATCATCTCACAAATGACCACCACACCCTCACACTATACCCCCACCCCACCCCCCACCCCCCCCCCAATTTTTTTTTGATTTTTTTTTTTTTTTTTTTTTTTTTTTAAGATCATCTCACAAATTATCACCACACCCTCACACTATACCCCCCCCCCCCCCCCCCCCCAACCCCCCCCCCCCCCCCCCCCCCCCCCCCCCGATTTTTTTTTTTTTTTTTTTTTTTTTTCGCTTTTTTGGAAGATAATGTAATAAATGTCCACAACCCCACACTATACACCCCTCTTCACTCCACTCCTCCCTCCTTTGTGATTGAAAATGAGAGTCCCTTCACCTTTAAAAAGAAAATAGATGAGCGGTCTGCACCCGCAAGGCGGTGCTCTTGTTTATTTTTGGTGTTTTCATTTCATATACACTACATTTGTTAATGCAGCATCAACATACTAAAACCATATCCCGAAAATAGAAACATAATGCATTTGAATATCAACCGTACTTTCGTTTTTGACAACTGACGACAGAGATGATTCGATGTACAATGTGAGTTTAAATGTAGTTTTTATGCAGATTCGTTCATATGACACAAAGACACAATTTTGTTTTACGGATCATTTTGGCTTAGAGGACTAGGTGAGTCATGTAAAATATCGAATATAATATATTGTTTTTATTAACAACTGGTAGCAAGATGAGTTGTAGATAATTGGTCAGTTACCACATTTTAACTAACTATTTTGACCTGTTAATTCTTTTTAGCTCAATTCAACAGTGAAAAATGCCCATAATATCACTCTAAAGTTTTGCAATGACTTTTGCATTATTGAAGATAGCAACTTGATTTTTGGCATGCATGTGTATCTCATGGAGCTGCACATTTTGAGTGGTTTAAGGTCAAGGTCATCCTTCAAGGTCAAAGGTGAAATATATGGCTTCAAAGTTGCGCAATAGGGGGCATTGTGCTTCTGACAAACACATCTCTTGTTCTCATTGGGAATGGGTCTCCCTACCTGACCCAAATTTTAAAGAAAAAAACAACACTGCTTACATGTAAGTTCAACATACAGAGCTTTATAGGGAAATAATTATCTTTTTAAAGTACTTATTTGCATTCTTGGGAACATTATATATTTCATTAAGGGATTGGGAAAGGGGCTGAATTTCAGAAAACACATCATTACTTGTTCTCTTCAGACTACAAATGCCTAGTGAACAACCGAAGGACGCGGGGGTGGTGGCGGGAGGCGTGTCTCGACCGCTGCGGTCCAGCCTCCTTCAGAAACAGCCCGAAATAGAGGAGGTGGATGAGGAGAACTCGAGTCCCGGATCTGACCAATCAGACACCACCATCACTGCAGGTCAGTGACCAATCCAGAGCCCTTATTCATTAATCTATTGTTAATGAATATTCTTTATTTATTTAACTATATTCTTTATTTTCTAATATTATACAGAAGCTCGCACCTTTTTCCAGCTACATTGCTTTTAGTTCATACTATCACAAAAGTTACTAGATGTTCTGTTGACAGTTCGGAATATCACTTAAATAGTGTGCTTGTGTTCTTTTTACTTCTAAATATATCCATTGGCTGTCATTGGATAACATTTCATGTTTATTTCAATATGATTTGCATGTTTAAAGTGTCAAGTTTGACCTCTCCCAATTTCGTCATTTTTTTCTTCCAAAAATTACATTAGTGGACACCTAAATGTGTGGATTTGTAATTTTTGAAAATAGAGGATTCGTGCCGGTCATTTTTCGATGTGCTTGCGTTAAATTTATGAATTTATCAACCCACAAAATAAACAATAAACTACCACAAGTGAGAATGAGTTTACAGTACCTGATTTCAGTGTAATGGCTTAAATACTCAAAAAACGTCTTTAAATCAATCAAAAGAAACAACCGATTGGGAAAGAATTATTTGTGAATGTTTCTATGTTTGCCTATATTATTCAAGGACGTGTGTTTTCCAGGCACAGACACCCAAGTTGTGGAGGGCGATTCACCAGAAAATGGCTGCACCCCTGATCTCAATTCTATCCCCATATTGCAGGACAAAAATAACCATGTAAGGACATTTTATTCCCCATTTTAATAATCATACCCCTACAAACAAAGTTTAGGGGGGTATATAGGAGTTAGCTTGTCTGTCGGTCTGTCAGTCTGTCGGTCGGTCCGTATTAAGTGTCCGCTCTCTCATTCAAGTAGTTTTCATCCGATCTTCACCAAACTTGGTTGTATCTAGATGATTTCTAGGCCAAGTTCGAACATGGGCCTTGCTGGGTCAAAAACTAGGTCACGGGGTCACTTAGTGCGTTTTAAACATTCAGCATGTTGTCCACTCTCTAATTCAAGTAGTTTTCATCCGATCTTCACCAAACTTGGTCAGAAGTTGTATCTAGATGATGTCTAGGCCAAGTTTGAACATGGGCCTTGCCGGGTCAAAAACTAGGTCACGGGGTCACTTAGTGAGTTTTAAACATTCAGCATGTTGTCCGCTCTCTAATACAAGTTGTTTTCATCAGATCTTCACCAAACTTGGTCAGAAGTTGTGTCTACATGATGTCTAGGCCAAGTTCAAACATGGGTCTTGCGGGGTCAAAAACTAGGTCACGGGGTCACTTGGTGGGTTTTTAAACATTTAGCATGTTGTCTGCTCTCTAATAATCCCCTGCCAGAGGCGGAGGGATATTGTTTTGGCGTTGTCCGTCCGTCCGGCTGTCCTTCCGTCCGTCCGGCACTTTTGTGTCCGGAGCCATATCTTGGAAGTGCTTTGGCGGATTTCATTGAAACTTGGTATGAGTATATATATGCATAAGAGGATGATGCACGCCAAATGGCATTGTACATCATCTGTTAAAAACAGAGTTATGGCTCTTTGTATCTTGAAAAAAATGCTTTTTACTATAGGCACTTTTGTGTCTGGAGCCATATCTGGACGGTGCTTTGGCGGATTTCATTGAAACTTGGTATGAGTATATATATATGCATAAGAGGATGATGCACGCCAAATGGCATTGTATACCATCTGTTCAAAACAGAGTTATGGCCCTTTGTATCTTGAAAAAAAGCTTTTTACTACAGGCACTTTTGTGTCCGGAGCCATATCTTGGAAGTGCTTTGGCGAATTTCATTAAAACTTGGTATGAGTATATATCCCTTGCCAGAGGCGTAGGGATATTGTTTTGGCGCTGTCCGTCCGGCTGTCCGTCCGTCCGTCACTTTTGTGTCCGGAGCCATATCTTGGAAGTGCTTTTGCGGATTTCATTGAAACTTGGTATGAGTATATATATGGACAATAGGATGATGCACGCCAAATGGCATTGTACACCATCTGATAATAACAGAGTTATGGCCTTTTGTATCTTAAAAAAAATGCATTTTTTAGTGTCAAATATAACACTTTTGTGTCCAGAAGTATATAGGCGGGGGATATCAATTCAACGAATTTGCTTGTTCAAGTAGTTTTCATCCGATCTTCACCAAACTTGGTCAGTAGTTGTGTCTAGATGATCTTAAGGCCAAGTTCGAACATGGACCTTGCAGGGTCAAAAACTAGGTCACGGGGTCACTTGGTGCGTTTTAAACATTCAGCATGTTGTCGGCTCTCTAATTCAAGTAGTTTTCCTCCGATCTTCACCAAACTTGGTCAGAAGTTGTATCTAGATGATCTTAAGGCCAAGTTCGAACATGGGCCTTGCCTGGTCAAAAACTAGGTCACGGGGTCACTTGGTGCGTTTTTTAACATTCAGCATGGTGTCCTCTCTCTTATTCAAGTAGTTTTCATCCGATCTTCACCAAACTTGGTCAAAAGTTTTATCTAGATGATCTGAAGGCCAAGTTTGAACATGGGCCATGCCAGATCAAAAACTAGGTCACAGGGTCACTTAGTACGTTTTACACATTGAGCATGGTGTCTGCTCTCTATTTCAAGTAGTTTAAATCTGATCTTCACCACAATTAGTCAGAAGTTGTAACTAGATGATGTGTAGGTCAAGTTCGAATATAGGCCATGCAGGGTCAAAAACTAGGTCTCTGGGTCACTTAGTGTGTTTTACACCTCACCATGTTGTCTTCTCTCTAATTCAAGTAGTTTTTATCCAATCTTCACCAGAATTGGTCAGAAGTTGTATCTTTATAATGTCTAGGTCAAGTTTGAATATTGGTCACGCCGGGTCAAAACAAGGTCACGGGGTCACTTAGTGCGTTTAAAACATCAAAATGTTGTCCGTTCTCTTATTCGAGTATTTTTTATCCAATCTTCACCAAAATTGGTCAGAAGTTGTATCTTGATAATGTCTAGGTCAAGTTTGAATATTAATCATGCCGGGTCACTTAGTGCGTTTAAAACATCACAATGTTGTCCGTTCTCTAATTCAAGTAGATTTTATCCAATCTTCACCGAAATTGGTCAGAAGTTGTATCTTGATAATGTCTAGGTCAAGTTTGAATATTGGTCATGCCGGGCTAAAACAAGGTCACGGGGTCACTTAGTGTGTTTTAAACATCACAATGTTGTTCGCTTTCTAATTTAAGTAGTTTTCATCCAATCTTCACCAAACTTGGTCAGAAGTTGTATCTAGATGATGTCTAGGTCATGTTTGAATATGGGTCATGCCGGGTCAAAAACTAGGTGACAGGGTATCTTATGCGTTTTAAACCTCACCATGTTGTCCGCTCTCTAATTCAAGTAGTTTTCATCCAATCCTAACCAAACTTGGTCATAAGTTTTTAGCCGGATTTTTTTCGAAAAAATCTCGGCTTATAGATTGATGTTGTCGGGCGGGCGGGCGGGGTGGCGGGGTGGCGGGGTGGCGGGGTGGCGGGGTGGCGGCGTGCTCGAAAATGTTAAAGTTCTTATTTCATGGTATAACTTTGGTATGCTTGGACCTAGAGTCTTCAAACTTGACATGAAGGTTGGCCAGGATTAACAGATGACCACTGGTCATTTCAAGGTCATTCATTTGAAGGTCAAGGTCACTGTGACCTTCAATATAAAAAATGTTAAAGTTGTTATAACTTTGGTATGCTTGGACCTAGAGTCTTGAAACTTGACAAGAAGGTTGGCCATAACTAGTTAGTAACCACTGGTCATTTCAAGGTCATTCATTTGAAGGTCAAGGTCACTGTGACCTTGAATGTAAAAATGTTAAAGTTCTTATTTCATGGTATAACTTTGGTATGCTTGGACCTAGAGTCTTCAAACTTGACATGAAGGTTGGCCAGGATAAACAGATGACCACTGGTCATTTCAAGGTCATTCATTTGAAGGTGAAGGTCACTGTGACCTTCAATATAAAAATGTTAAAGTTGTTATAACTTTGGTATGCTTGGACCTAGAGTCTTGAAACTTGACATGAAGGTTGGCCAGAACTAGTAAGTAACCACTGGACATTTCAAGGTCATTCATTTGAAGGTCAAGGTCACTGTGACCTTGAATGTAAAAATGTTAAAGTTGTTATAACTTTGGTATGCTTGGACCTAGAGTCTTGAAACTTGACATGAAGGTTGGCCAGAACTAGTAAGTAACCACTGGACATTTCAAGGTCATTCATTTGAAGGTCAAGGTCACTGTGACCTTGAATGTAAAAATGTTAAAGTTCTTATTTCATGTTATAACTTTGGTATGCTTGTACCTAGAGTCTTCAAACTTGAAATAAAGATTGGCCAGTACTAGAAGATGACCACTGGTCATTTCAATGTCATTCATTTGAAGGTCAAGGTCACTGTGACCTTAAATGTTAAAATGTTAAAATTGTTATAACTTTGGTATGCTTGGACATAGAGTCTTCAAACTTGACATGAAGGTTTGCAAGCACACTTAGATGACCACTGGTCATTTCAAGGTCATTCATTCTAAGGTCAAGGTCACTGTGACCTTGAATGTAAAAATGTTATAGTTCTTATAACTTTGGTAGGTAAAAATGTCAAAACATAACACAAGGTTTGCTCATGCCTTGAAAAGTACTTACATTTCATTTTGACCTTTGAACAATATTTCAGTAATTTAAGTATTGCATTGACAAAAACACGAAAGGTACTTTCCTGTCATTTAAATCAAAAATCCGGCTTCAATGCGGTCATCTCCGACCGCGGAACTCTTGTATCTAAATGATCTCTAGGACAAGTTTGAACATGGGCCATTCCGGACCTAAAACTAGGTCACGGGGTCACTTAATGCGTTTTTTAACATTCAGCATGGTGTCCGCTCTCTAATTCAAGTAGTTTACATCCGATTTTCACCAAACTTGGTCAGAAGTTTTATGGAGATGATCTTAAGGACAACTTAGAACATGGGCCTTTCTGGGTCAAAAACTGGGTCAAGGGGTCTCTTAGTGCGTTTTAAAAATTTAGCATGGTGTCCGCTGTTTTTTGTGAAGACGACATGCAAAATATTATGTGTCAATGCGGCATGTGGGGGTATTCGTCACGTCTGTGACAAAGCTCTAGTTTATGAAGGGCATACACAGAAGGGGTAATGATGTAATCACGTGACATATGAGATGGCGACGACCATGCCAAGACAGTTATTTTTTTCGCCGTTTTATAATCTTAAGCACTCTTATTAATTGTTAAAATGCCGCTCACTTTCCAGCCATGTAGGCAAGAAAGTGATTAGCGTTTATATCTGTTTAATATTTGCTCTATATCTTGACTACTAGTTGTGAAATTTCTAAGCGGGTTCACACAATTACAGCTCTCGCTAATAGGTCTATTTTGTACTCCCAAGTTTAAGAATGGTTTCATTAACCCTTTCCCACTCAGAAGTAAAGTGAAAATGGTTATGTGCGAGTAACTCGCAGTCTGTTCAGGTTTTATGCTGTTTGCTGCTCATCAGTATCTAAGGGATAGAAATGAAGCTTTTAAAACTTGAATCTAGTAAGAACGGCCTTTAATTAAATTTAACTTCCTAAGGGACTACAAATGCATCAAAATACATATCTAAGTGGTAAAGGGTTAACTACGTATCTAAGTGGTTAAGGGTTTAACATGTATCTAAGTGGTAAAAGATTAAATACGCATCTAAGTGTTAAAGGGTTAAATGCGTATCTAAGTGGTAAAGGGTTTAAAACGGATCTAAGTGGTAAAGGGTTAAATACGCATCTAAGTGTTAAAGGGTTAAATGCGTATCTAAGTGGTAAAGGGTTTAATATGTATCTAAGTGGTAAAGGGTTAAATACGCATCTAAGTGTTAAAGGGTTAAATGCGTATCTAAGTGGTAAAGGGTTTAATATGTATCTAAGTGGTAAAGGGTTAAATAGGTATCTAAGTGGTAAAGGGTTAATAGGGGCCCTGATCCCTTTTTCAGATCTCACCCAAGTTAAAGCAGCTGACACGAAGTGAGGCACTGTGTGACGACTGTGCGTCCCCGCCACTGCACGAGACACACCCGTCTCTGCACGAGACACACCCGTCACTGCACGAGACACACCCGTCACTGCACGAGACACAGAATCTCAAGAGCACTGCGAGCACATGTAGCTCGGACTCCAGCTCAAGTGGCATTGGCACAAAGTCCTCATTTGTAAGTACTACAACCTCATTTCTAAGTGCTAAGTCCTCATTTCTAAGTGCTAAGTCCTCATTTCTAAGTGCTAAGTCCTCATTTCTAAGTGCTAAGTCCTCATAAGAAACGTCCTCATTTGTAAGTATGGCATTGGCACCAAATCCTCATTCGCAAGTGGCATCAGCACTGAGTCCTCATTTGCAAGTGGCATTGGCACCAAATCCTCATTTGTAAGTGGCATTGGCTCCAAGTCCTCATTTGTAAGTGGCATTGGCTCCAAGTCCTCATTTGTAAGTGGCATTGGCTCCAAGTCCTCATTTGTAAGTGGCATTGGCTCCAAGTCCTCATTTGTAAGTTGCATTGGCTCCAAGTCCTCATTTGTAAGTGGCATTGGCTCCAAGTCCTCATTAGTAAGTGGCATTGGCTCCAAGTCCTCATTTGTAAGTGGCATTGGCACCAAGTCCACGTGTGTAAGTATGGCATCTGCACCAAGTCCACATTTGTAAGTATTGCATCTTCACCAAGTCCACATTTGTAAGTATGGCATCTGCACCGAGTCCACATTTGTAAGTATAGCATCTGCACCAAGTCCACATTTGTAAGTATGGCATCTGCACCAAGTCTACATTTGTAAGTATGGCATCTGCACCATGTCCACATTTTGTAAGTATGGCATCTGCACAGAGTCCACATTTGTAAGTATGGCATCTGCACCAAGTCCACATTTGTAAGTATGGCATCTGCACCAAGTCTACATTTGTAAGTATGGCATCTGCACCAAGTCCACATTTTGTAAGTTTGGCATCTGCACCAAGTCCACATATGTAAGTATGGCATATGCACCGAGTCCACATTTTGTAAGTATGGCATCTGCACCATGTCCACATATGTAAGTATGGCATCTGCACCGAGTCCACATTTTGTAAGTATGGCATCTGCACCACATCCACATGTGTAAGTGTGGCATCTGCACCAAGTCCACATTTGTAAGTATGGCATCTGCACCAAGTCCAAATTTGTAAGTATGACATCTGCACCAAGTCCACATTTGTAAGTATGGCATCTGCACCAAGTCCTCATTTGTAAGTATGGCATGTGTGTAGATCTCATTTGTTAGTACAAAGTCTTCATGTATGTTTTCCATTCATCATTTTTATGCCCCCTTTCTTGGAAAGGGGGCATATAGTGATCGGACTGTCCGTCTGTCCGTCTGTCTGTCTTTCCATCACACTTTGCGTTTAGGTTTCGAAAAATGCTCATAACTTCTATGTCCCTTGAATAATAACCTTCATATTTGGTATGCATGTGGATATGGACAAGGCCTTTCCAAACGCACAAAAATTGTCACCCCTGTGACCTTGACCTTGAACTTAGGGTCTGCCTTTAGGTTTCGAAATCTGCGTTTAGGTTTCGAAAAATGCTCATAACTTCTATGTCCCTTGAGATATAACCTCCATATTTGGTATGCATGTGTATATGGACAAGGCCTTTCCATATGCACAAAAATGTTCATCCCTGTGACCTTGACCTTGAACTTAGGGTTTGCGATTAGGTTTCAAAATCTGCATTTAGGTTTCGAAAAATGCTCATAAGTTCTATTTCCCATGAGATATAACCTTCATATTTGGTATGCATGTGTATATGGACAAGGCCTTTCCATACGCACATAAATTTTCACCCCTGTGACCTTGACCTTGAACTTAGGGTCCGCCTTTAGGTTTCGAAATCTTCATTTAGGTTTCGAAAAATGCTCATATCTTCTATCAAAGCGTTTTTAGAGGGCATACGTCATCCTATGGTGACATCTCTTGTTAAGTATCTAGTACACATTCTTAAGTACAAGTCCTCATTTGTAAGCATTAAGACCTTTTTAGTCTAAGCTTTAAGACAAACACTTCATTTGTTAGCACTAAGTCCTCATTTGTAAGTACTTATTCATCTTTTGTAAGTATGTAGTACTCATTCATAATAACAAAGTCCCCATTTGCAAGTACTAATTCATTGTTTGTACTAAGTATGAAGTACTCATTTTCAATTACAAAGTCCTCATTTGTTAGTACTAATACATCATTTGTAAGCACTAAGTCCTCATTTGTTAGTACTAATACATCATTTGTAAGCACTAAGTCCTCATTTGTTAGTACTAATTCATCATTTGTAAGCACTAAGTCCTCATTTGTTAGTACTAATTCATCATTTGTAAGCACTAAGTCCTCATTTGTAAGTACTAATTCATCATTTGTAAGCACTAAGTCCTCATTTGTTAGTACTAATACATCATTTGTAAGCACTAAGTCCTCATTTGTAAGTACTAATTCATCATTTGTAATCACTAAGTCCTCATTTTTTAGTACTAATACATCATTTGTAAGCAATAAGTTCTCATTTGTTAGTACTTATACATCATTTGTAAGCACTAAGTCCTCATTTGTTAGTACTAATACATCATTTGTAAGCACTAAATACTCATTTGTAAGTACTAATACATCATTTGTAAGCACTAAGTCCTCATTTGTTAGTTCTTATACATCATTTGTAAGCACTAAGTACTCATTTGTTAGTACTTATTGCAGTCTGCACAGTCTAATCTGGAGAGAAACGTCCGTTTAGACTTGATTTCTGTTTAGCAGGGACTTAATTCAAATGGAAAAAAATAATGAATAAGGAAAGTATCTTCCCTTATAAGCCTGTGCAGACTGCAGACACTTATCTGGTAAAACACTTTATGCACAGGCATTAAGTCCCTTATTCCCAGTTTATGCACAGGCATTAAGTCCCTTATTCCCAGTTTATGCACAGGCATTAAGTCCCTTATTCCCAGTTTATGCACAGGCATTAAGTCCCTTATTCCCAGTTTATGCACAGGCATTAAAGGTGCCTTTTCACAGATTTTGGCATTTTTTAACTTATTCATTAAATGCTTTATATCGATAAATGTAAACATTGGATCGTAAAAGCTCCAGTAAAAAATCAAGAATAAAATTTAAAAAAGGAAAAGAACATTGCCCGGACCAGGTTTCGAACCAGTGACCCCTGGAGTCCTGCCAGAGTCCTGAAGTAAAAACGCTTTAGCCTACTGAGCTATTCCGCCGAGTACACTTAGTGACGTATTTTATACATTATATAAGCAATCTTCGTAGTTTCACAAAACTTAACGACAAAAACAGAACTCTCCAAATTATTCAATCGTTTCGCGTTGCAACGCTTTATAATTTTTAGGTTTTAAAATCGTCAAAAGATGCATATAATGGCTATATTAGACCATGGTAAATGTTCAGTATTACTGTTTCCTCACAAATATCATAACTAAAACGAAAATTTGCGAATCTGAAACAACTTTTTTCAATTTTGTCAATTTACCAAAGCGTGAAAAGATCCCTTTAAGTCCCTTATTCCCAGTTTATGCACAGGCATTAAGTCCCTTATTCCTAGTTTATGCACTGGCATTAAGTCCCTTATTCCCAGTTTATGCACAGGCATTAAGTCCCTTATTCCTAGTTTATGCACAGGCATTAAGTCCCTTATTCCCAGGTTATGCACAGGCATTAAGTCCCTTATTCCCAGTTTATGCACAGGCATTAAGTCCCTTATTCCCAGTTTATGCACAGGCATTAAGTCCCTTATTCCCAGTTTATGCACAGGCATTAAGTCCCTTATTCCCAGTTTATGCACAGGCATTAAGTCCCTTATTCCCAGTTTATGCACAGGCATTAAGTCCCTTATTCCCAGTTTATGCACGGGCATTAAGTCCCTTATTCCCAGTTTATGCACAGGCATTAAGTCCCTTATTCCCAGTTTATGCACAGGCATTAAGTTCCTTATTCCCAGTTTATGCACAGGCATTAAGTCCCTTATTCCCAGTTTATGCATAGGCATTAAGTCCCTTATTCCCAGTTTATGCACAGGCATTAAGTCCCTTTTTCCCAGAGCGTGTCTTATTTATTTCCTTTCTAATGCAGACTTCAGGGTCTATGTTGGGCACGTCATTTCACAGGCGTTTAGAGAAGAGTGGATCTCAAATGAAAAATTCAATTAAAGGGAAAAGTGTCTTCCATGATAAGCCTGAAAAGACTGCACAGGCTAATCTGGGACCATACTTTATGCACATGAATTAACCCTTCCCTCCATTGCACAGGCTAATCTGGGACCATACTTTAAGCACCTGCATTAACCCTTCCCTCCATTGCACAGGCTAATCTGGGACCATACTTTAAGCACATGCATTAACCCTTCCCTCCATTGCACAGGCTAATCTGGGACCATACTTTAAGCACATGCATTAACCCTTCCCTCCATTGCACAGGCTAATCTGGGACCATACTTTACGCACATGCATTTACCCTTCCCTCCATAAGAAGAAAAGTGAAAAGCTTTTGCAACCAGCATAAAACCAGAACAGCCTGCGAGTAACTCGCAGTCTGTTCAGGTTTTATGCTCTTTGCTGCTCATCAGTAACTAAGGGTTGGAAATGAAGCCTTTACAATTTTAATCTAGTAAGAAAGGTCTTTAATTAAATGCAACTATCTAAGGGACTTCAAATGCGCCAAAATACGTATATAAGTGGTAAAGGTTTAAATTACGTATCTAAGTGGTAAAGGGTTAAAATAGGTATCTAAGTGGTAAAGGAATAAAATATGTATCTAAGTGGTAAAGGGGTAAAATACGTATCTAAGTGGTAAAGGATTAATACCGGTAATCAAAGAGGGTTGCTCATTCACTGATTATGTTCCTTTTCTCTGCAGACTTCAGGTTCTATGTCGGGCAGCTCATTTCATGGGAAGTTGGAGAAGAGTGGATCTCAAAGTTCAGAGGCGGGCACTTCCTCAAGTCTATCTAGAGGTACGTCGTATGTAGAAAACACCATGTGAATTTCATTACTTCCTGAAGTCTATCTAGAGGTACGTCGTATGTAGACAACACTATGTGAGTGTTATTACTTCCTCAAGTCTATTTAGAGGTACGTCGTATGTAGAAAACACCATGTGAATTTCATTACTTCCTCAAGTCTATCTAGAGGTACGTCGTATGTAGAGAACACTATGTGAGTGTCATTACTTCCTCAAGTCTATTTAGAGGTATGTCGTATGTAGAAAACACTATGTGAATTTCATTACTTCCTCAAGTCTATCTAGAGGTACGTCGTATGTAGAGAACACTATGTGAGTGTCATTACTTCCTCAAGTCTATTTAGAGGTACGTCGTATGTAGAAAACACCATGTGAATTTCATTACTTCCTCAAGTCTATCTAGAGGTACGTCGTATGTAGAAAACACCATGTGAATTTCATTACTTCCTCAAGTCTATCTAGAGGTATGTCGTATGTAGAGAACACTATGTGAGTGTCATTACTTCCTCAAGTCTATTTAGAGGTACGTCGTATGTAGAAAACACTATGTGAATTTCATTACTTCCTCAAGTCTATCTAGAGGAACGTCCTATGTAGAAAACACCATGTGAGTGTCATTACTTCCTCAAGTCTATCTAGAGGAACGTCCTATGTAGAGAACACCATGTGAGTGTCATTACTTCCTCAAGTCTATCTAGAGGTATGTCGTATGTAGAGAACACCATGTGAGTGTCATTACTTCCTCAAGTCTATCTAGAGGTACGTCGTATGTAGAGAACACCATGTGAGTGTCATTACTTCCTCAAGTCTATCTAGAGGAACGTCCTATGTAGAAAACACCATGTGAGTGTCATTACTTCCTCAAGTCTATCTAGAGGTATGTGGTATGTAGAGAACACTATGTGAGTGTCATTACTTCCTCAAGTCTATCTAGAGGTATGTGGTATATTGAGAACACTATGTGAGTGTCATTACTTCCTCAAGTCTATCTAGAGGTATGTCGTATGTAGAGAACACTATGTGAGTGTCATTACTTCCTCAAGTCTATCTAGAGGTATGTGGTATATTGAGAACACTATGTGAGTGTCATTACTTCCTCAAGTCTATCTAGAGGTATGTGGTATATTGAGAACACTATGTGAGTGTCATTACTTCCTCAAGTCTATCTAGAGGTATGTCGTATGTAGAGAACACTATGTGAGTGTCATTACTTCCTCAAGTCTATCTAGAGGTATGTGGTATGTAGAGAACACTATGTGAGTGTCATTACTTCCTCAAGTCTATCTAGAGGTATGTGGTATATTGAGAACACTATGTGAGTGTCATTACTTCCTCAAGTCTATCTAGAGGTATGTGGTATGTAGAGAACACTATGTGAGTGTCATTACTTCCATAAGTCTATCTAGAGGTATGTGGTATATTGAAAACACTATGTGAGTGTCATTACTTCCTCAAGTCTATCTAGAGGTATGTGGTATATTGAGAACACTATGTGAGTGTCATTACTTCCTCAAGTCTATTTAGAGGTATGTCGTATGTAGAGAACACTATGTGAGTGTCATTACTTCCTCAAGTCTATCTAGAGGTATGTCGTATATAGAGAACACCATGTGAGTGTCATTACTTCCTCAAGTCTATCTAGAGGTATGTTGTATGTAGAGAACACTATGTGAGTGTCATTACTTCCTCAAGTCTATTTAGAGGTATGTCGTATGTAGAGAACACTATGTGAGTGTCATTACTTCCTCAAGTCTATTTAGAGGTATGTCGTATGTAGAGAACACTATGTGAGTGTCATTACTTCCTCAAGTCTATCTAGAGGTATGTCGTATGTAGAGAACACCATGTGAGTGTCATTACTTCCTCAAGTCTATCTAGAGGTATGTTATATGTAGAGAACACTATGTGAGTGTCATTACTTCCTCAAGTCTATCTAGAGGTATGTCGTATGTAGAGAACACTATGTGAGTGTCATTACTTCCTCAAGTCTATCTAGAGGTACGTCGTATGTAGAGAACACCATGTGAGTGTCATTACTTCCTCAAGTCTATCTAGAGGTATGTGGTATATTGAGAACACTATGTGAGTGTTATTACTTCCTCAAGTCTATCTAGAGATACGTCGTATGTAGAGAACACTATGTGAGTGTCATTACTTCCTCAAGTCTATCTAGAGGTACGTCGTATGTAGAGAACACCATGTGAGTGTTATTACTTCCTCAAGTCTATCTTGAGGTACGTCGTATGTAGAGAACACTATGTGAGTGTCATTACTTCGTCAAATCTATCTAGAGGTATGTCGTATGTAGAGAACACTATGTGAGTGTCACTGTATACTTGAAATATATGCGATGAGTTGAACAAATGTTTACAAGGCAGGGCTTCTTTGAAGTAGCAGTACAAATTAAGCTGTAGGATAAATGAGTAATGACAGATTCGGATTTGATGTTTGTTTTGCCAATAAACAATGTGTAGCCATTAATTCCACTGTTAGAAATATAGGATCCTACATGAGTTGTCATTTCGTAACATATTTTATTAAACCTGTTCTGAAATTTTTGTGAGGTAACAAACATAATTACAACACAGACTAATCAGGGAGAACACTTTACACACATACATTGAGCCCCATTTTACAAGTGGTAGGCGCTTTTTTGAATGTATAAAATGTTTACCCCATATTTTCAGACTCGAGTGTAGACACGCCGTACAAAGACTCGACGGGTATCGATCTAGAAGACTTTATAAAGAAGACTCTGAACAAGACGCCCAAGGACAGGAGTATGCTCATCAAGCTTGAAGTCGATCTCATTAAGTTCATCAGAGAACCAAAGTATGACTTTACACAAATTTCCAAATTTAAGTCAAAGCGCCGCAAATTTTCCCAATCCAAAGGGACCTGGCCCAGTTCCCCAAAGTTGTGAAAAAATGTAAAAAAAAACACTTGTTTTCTTAGCCGATATTCACAAAGCTGCTTGGGGTAAATCTTAACTTGATTAATGTTAATCTTTCCATCATTTTTAACCAGGTTTTCCGAAGGAAATAACTGGTTATTAGATTTGCGAATGCGGGCGGGCTGGCTGGTGGGTGGGCGAGCGGGCGGGCGGAAGAGCTTGTCTGGGCCATACCTATGTCGTTCATTGTCAGATTTTAAAATCATTTGGCACATTTGATCACCATCATTGGACGGTGTGTCACGCGAAAGAATTACATCAATATCTCCAAGTTCAAGGTCACACTTTGAGTTCAAAGGTAAAAATGGCCATAAATGAGCTTGTCCGGGCCATAACTTTGTCATTTATTGTAAGATTTTAAAATCATTTGGCACATTTGATCACCATAATTTGACGGTGTGTCACGCTAAAGAATTACGTCGATATCTCCAAGGTCAAGATCACACTTTGAGTTCAAAGGTCAAAAATGGCCATCAATTAGGTCACGGTCGCCACAACTAAAAATATATTGATATTGAAACAAGGGGGTTAACTGTGATGAACAATCAGTAGCAATGCACATTTTGAGTTGTAGTTGTTTCCCTTTATCAGACTTTTTTTTATATTGAGAACCTGGTTTTGTAACATTTTTGTCCCTTGTCTTGATTTGTCCAGGAAAGTTTTAGGAACCAACTACTTAAACATTTAGTGCAGTGGATCTTAAGGGTTAAGGAGGCAAATTTAGTAGAAAATGTTTGATTCCTTAATCCCCAGCTGGAAAATGGAAGGGTGTTATAGGAATGAAATTCAGTTATTGTAGTAGTTTTGGCTTAGCCTTAATGTTTGAAGGAAACTTGGTTAACTTAACGATATGAACATAATAAACTATGCTCTGGAAAAAACTGGCTAAATGCATGTGTGTAAAGTGTCATCCCAGATTAGCCTGTGCAGTCTGCCTAGGCTGATCAGGGACAACACTTTTCGCTTTTATGGAATTTTTATGCCCCCCGAAGGAGGACATATAGTGATCAGACCGTTCGTCTGTCCTTCCGTCACATATTGTGTTTAGGTTTTGCGTTAAGTTTTCGAAAATAACTCATAACTTCTATGTCGCTTCAGATATCAACTTGATATTTGGCATGCATGTGTAGCTCATGGAGCTGCATATTTTGAGTGGTGAAAGGTGAAGGTCATCCTTCAAGGTCAAAGGTCAAATATATGGCTTCAAAGCGGCGCAGACAGGGGCATTCTGTTTCTGACAAACACATCTCTTGTTTGTTTAGTTTTTTCTAAACGAAAATCCACTTTAGACTGAACATGTTGTCCCTGATGAGCCTGTGTGGATTGCGCAGGCTAATCTGGGACTACACTTACAGCACGTGCATTAAGCCCCATTTTCCCAAAACTAGGCTAACAGGATAATGAAGTACGATTTTTACCAGGACTGAACCCTGTGGTATATTTGCAGACACCACTACCTGAAGTTTCAGCAGATGTCGTCGTACGATCGCATGCTAGTACACCGAATAGCTGCCTTCTTTGGTCTTGATCACAACGTAGACCAGACGGGAAAGTGCGTCATAGTGAACAAAACTGCAAATACCAGAATGTGAGTGCAAATTTTATGCAAATTATTCTATGTAAATTATGCAAGTCTTCCTATGTAACACTTAAAATGTGGGCAAGTCAGTAAAAAAGTTTTATCAGTGTGGGCCCTTTAGGCTTTTTTAAATGCTTATTTATATAATGGGAAACATGCTTTAAAAAATAAAATTGAACAAAACTAGAAAATTAATAATATTAGTTTAATATTATTAGCTCATCTATTTTTTGAAAAAAAATTATGAGCTATTGTCATCACCTTGGCGTCGGCGTTGGCGTTGGCGTTGGCGTTGGCGTTGGCGTTGGCGTCGGCGTCCGGTTAAGTTTTGCGTTTAGGTCCACTTTTCTCAGAAAGTATCAATGCTATTGCATTCAAACTTGGTACACTTACTTACTATCATGAGGGGACTAGGCAGGCAAAGTTAGATAACTCTGGCGTGCATTTTGACAGAATTATGTGCCCTTTTTGTACTTAAAAAATTGCAAATTTTGGTTAAGTTTTGCGTTTAGTTCCACTTTTCTCAGTAAGTATCAATGCTATTGCATTCAAACTTGGTACACTTACTTACTATCATGAGGGGACTGGGCAGGCAAAGTTAGATAACTCTGGCATGCATTTTGACAGAATTATGTGCCCTTTTTATACTTAGAAAATTGACAATTTTGGTTAAGTTTTGTGTTTAGGTCCATTTTATTCCTTAAGCATCAAAGCTATTGCTTTCATACTTGCAACACTTACTAACTATCATAAGGGGACTGTGCAGGCAAAGTAATGTAACTCTGACTGGCATTTTGACAGAATTATGTGCCCTTTTTATACTTAGAAAATTGAAAATTTGATTAAGTTTTGTGTTTAGGTCCACTTTATTCCTACAGTATCAAAGCTATTGCTTTCATACTTGCAAGATTTATGAACTATCATAAGGGGACGGTGCAGGCAAAGTTATGTAACTCTGACTGGCATTTGGACGGAATTATGGGCCCTTTATACTTAGAAAATTGAAAATTTGGTTAAGATTTATGTTTTGGTCACTTTACCCCTAAAGTATCATAGATATTGCTTTCATACTTGGAACACTCACAAACTATCATAAGGGTACAGTAAAAGGACAAGTTGCATAACTCTGGTTGTCATTGTTACGGAATTATGGCCCTTTTTTGACTTAGTAACTTTTAATATATGGTTAAATTTTGTGTTTCGATCCACTCGAAGTATCAAGGCTATTGCTTTCAAACTTCAAATACTTACATGCTATCATGAGGTTACTGTACCTGGCAACTTGAATTTTACTTTGACCTTTGAATGACCTTGACTCTCAAGGTCAAATTATTAAATTTTGCTAAAATTGCCATAACTTCTTTATTTATGATTAGATTTGATTGATACTTTGATGAAACTACTCTTACCTGACATACCACAATAGACTTCACCCAAACCATCCCCCGTGCCCTCCCCCCCCTCCCCCCCCTCCCCCCCCCCCTAATTTTTTTTTTTTTTTTTTTTTTTTTATAAGATCATCTCACAAATGACCACCACACCCTCACACTATACCCCCACCCCACCCCCCCCACCCCCCCCCCAAATTTTTTTTTTGATTTTTTTTTTTTTTTTTTTTTTTTTTTTTTAAGATCATCTCACAAATTATCACCACACCCTCACACTATACCCCCCCCCCCGATTTTTTTTTTTTTTTTTTTTTTTTTTTTGCTTTTTTGGAAGATAATGTAATAAATGTCCACAACCCCACACTATACACCCCTCTTCACTCCACTCCTCCCTCCTTTGTGATTGAAAATGAGAGTCCCTTCACCTTTAAAAAGAAAATAGATGAGCGGTCTGCACCCGCAAGGCGGTGCTCTTGTTTTATGTTTTACGGTGGTTTATGGAGAAATATCAATGAACTCAAACTGATAATTCATTGTTTCAAACAGAGATTAACAGTGAAAATTATTGATAATTTTGATTGTTTTACCTGAACTATTTTTTGATATGTTTGGTTTCCACATTGTCACCCACAATATATTCAAGAGCAACTACTCTGCAATGAATGTACATAACAACATACGGATTAGCTTCCCTTGAATGAACATGTAATGCCATGTTGGGCCCCAACAGGGAATTAGATTGACCGGAAAGGCGTAAATACAAAAATACTCATTTGTAAACATGAAATAAAAAGAAAATTTGTTGGATTTGGTAGAATATTAATTTGATTTCACTCGTGACCATAGAAAAATATATTTTCTATGATCACGAGTGAATTAAAATAGTCCACCAAATCCAACAAATATCCTTTATTTATAACTCTAAAATTTGATTTTTTTTTTACATTTGATATTATCCATAGTGTTTCATGTAATAATGTTATAATGTGTAATTCATAACCCTATCCAACATCTTGCTTTCCCAAGTTTAGTCTTAACAATATGATGGTTCCCAATCCAAATGCTGCGGCCCAATTTCTAAATTGAGAAATAACAAATACCGGTTAGTTTTGACAAAAGATGAGCCCCTTATGAATTTTATTTCATGAGATCAAAGGTCAAAGTAATAGGGACAATTTTACTGCAAGTTGGGGGAGGGGTCGGAAGAAAGGGGTTTGAGGGGGAGGGTGGGGCGGGGGGGGGGGGGGGGGGGGGCAAACATGATCTTCAAATTTGTGAGCCTTACTCTATTTAAACGGGGACTTAAGATCGAATGAGTGGCTTAAAGTGTTCCCCTTATTAGCCTGTGCACTCTGCACAAGCTCAACAGGGATGCCACTTTTGGCATAGACTGGATTTTTGCTAAAAAGAGACTTCCATTCAACGAAAAATATGATACAAGTGGTAAGTGCCCTCCCTGCACAGAATGCACAGGCTAATCTTGGACAACACTTTAGGTGCATGCATTAAGCCCCATTTTCCCAGGTTGGGGCTTATTTCTATACAAGAATGCTTGTTATGCAATATTAAACCTGGTTTGGGACATCACATTTATTATTAAAATATTGTCAGCGCCCTCACACTACTTTGGGGGAAGGGGTCCGCAGCCCTTAGGAGGGGGAATTTTTCGCGGCGTTTCGCTTTATGGGGGATTTTTTTACTTACTCTCTCATTATTACATTTGTACATGTTTGCACTATATTCATTGCATTTTTCATAATTTAGTATGTTTGAAAAGATTAAATTGAAATAGAATTGAGATATAAAAATCATGAGACACATCTTTCTAGAATTTTTTTTTTTTTTTAATAATATTTTTTGTTAGGGGAATTTTTACCCCTTAAAAGGGGAAAATATACTTTTCAGGTGGGGGACTGCAGCCAAAATTCGGCAGCATATTTGATAGATTGAGGGCCCTGAAGCACTGGCTTATCTGGGACAACACTAAACGCTTATGCATTAGGCCCCGTTTTTCCAGATCGCGGCTTGTATCTTGTCTCCTTATTGTTTTGTGCTGTTCCATTTCAGTCCTGACTTTTCATTCCAAGAACACATAACTAAGGGAGACGACTCCAAGCCCATGATGCTGCTAAAGCGCGGAGTTAACAGCTTCGATGACAGCATGGTAAGTGAAACGTTTTCTGTTTCAACTTGGTGTACTCGTAATTTGAGCCACGTTGTGAGAAAACTGGGCTTAATGAATCTGCATAACAAGAAGTATTATCTCGAATTAGCCAGTATACACTTATTTCATTGATGCGTGGTGAACAGTCAAAACTGTTTCCCAAGGTATCAGGGATGACTTTCGTACTATCGGCCTCGGGCAACAGTTCCAAATGTCAGCCCTGATACCGAGGGACAACAGTTTTGACTGTTCACCAAGCATCCATGAAATAAGTGTTTTATTACCTGACCAAATTTCCAACATAGAAATAACAGCAAACTAAATTTTTATTTACACACAACAGTAATCGATAAAATAATTAATTTTGATTGTTTAACTGTAAAATGACGTCATTTTTTTGACGAAATGACGTCATTATTCTCTGGGCAACAGTTCAAACTGTTGACCGTTCAACAGTTCGATATTCACCGGTAACAGTTTAAAACATTGCAAATTTCTTTTTCGACAAGGAAATAGCAAAAAATAATTAATTGTCATTTATATAAGACATCAGGTAATAATGCAGTCTGTTATTTCATGCTTTTGCCTATGTGTATTTAGATCTAAAAAGAAGTTATCTGGAGAATATAGCTTGAATGATGACATCACGACTTAAAAAAAATACATCTTTTTTTTTTTTAAGTGGAGATTTTGTTCTACAGGGCTCTCAGAAACGATTAATTAAGCGTATTTATATGTAAAGGGTTAATCTGTCCGTAACCTTTTTGTGGCTGCCATATTCCTCACACACCTTGTCATGGATTTACAAGAAACTCGCATGAAATATTTAGATCTTGAAACGATATGCATGAAGGATTGGTTTGTTTAGCAAGGTTAAGGTCAAAGTCATTCTTCAAGGTCAAGAGCCTCTCTATTTTTGTGTTTTATTCAGGTGTCCTTATTGTTGGAAGCATTTGTATGAAACTTGGCTAAAAGGTTGAGATCATTAAAACAATGTGCAGCAGTTCAAAGGTTTGTGTCCACTTGTTATATCCTAGGAGATACGGGGTGGACACAAACCTGATCATCTGCACATTGTCTCCATGACATAACCTTTTCATGCACATCCTTCAATCGTTTTATCCAGGTCTCTTTATTCTTTTAAGCATTGCCATGAAATTTGGCTAAAAATTTGCAGAAGGTCATAGGTTTGTGCCCTCTCGTTAAATCCTAAAACCATTGACGGATGTTCATGAAATGTTAAAGTCATGGAGACAATGTGCAGAAGTCATTAGTTAAATCACTTAAACTTAAAGGTCCAGAAGACAACCTGAAGGTCAGAAGAGTGGCAGAGGGGAATATAGCTGTCTCTTGGACTGCCTTATTTCAATAGAAAAGTGAACTTTGTTTAACCTGATAACGCAAAGAAAAGTGAACTTTGTTTAACCACATTACATATAAATAAATCCAACTTGAAACAATCATGAAATATATG
Organism: Dreissena polymorpha; assembly: GCF_020536995.1. Lineage (NCBI taxonomy): Eukaryota > Metazoa > Mollusca > Bivalvia > Myida > Dreissenidae > Dreissena > Dreissena polymorpha. The sequence continues at coordinate 27,920,035 of NC_068369.1, forward strand.
ATATTCAGTTTTGAAAAGGACTGCATCATTTTGACTCTCTCAATGCTTATTCTGCTGAAGTCCACCTGTCCACCTTTTCAGAATAGTTTAATTCATTTGCCTCTCAGGTGAGCACCTTAGGGCCCAAGGCCCTCTTGTTTGTAATTTTTACATAGCTAATTATCTCTATTGCAAACCAATTATTTATCTAAGATTTTTACAGACAATATTCAAACACAATCTTTAACCCTTATATTTTCCTTTTGAAAAATTTAAGAAGTTTACAGATTAATGATTCTTCTTTATACCCATGTTATTAAGTTACACTGGGTGCTTTATTGATTGAACAAATTCATTGAGTTACGATACTTCCTCTTTGTGTGTACACATAAACTAGTTGTTAAATCTCCATGGGCCAATATGGTTTAATGTTACGCTACATGTCACATGACTGGTTACAGGAGTTACTTTGTTTGCTTGAGATTTAACAGGGCAAAACAAACTTCAAATTTATGATTTTTTAACTCTTTTTAGCTGGAAATTACGTGTTGATAGACCTGGACATTAGCTAGATTGGTGTTTTGATTAGTTTAGTAACAGGGTTAAAAGTCTTCCGGTTTGGGGCGGAATTCCGGTTTTCCAGGGCACCAAAAGGTCGTTTTCGTAACTCATGTAAATTCGATGAGATAATTTAGGGGGAGGGGGGTAGGGGGGTAACCCCCTTGCATTGTCCAAGCAACACTAAAAGTTTATCAAGTAAACAAAAACACGGAACTAAAAAAATACGCTTTGTAATGGATATTGCGGAACGTGTTTCGGTGAACGAGCTGTAATTTCGGTAAATTAAAAAAAGCAGGTGCCCGAAAGAGTAATCATTCTTTACATTGCAATCCGCACGAAAAATAAAGGGAGGCAGGCTTTTGCGACATTGTCGAATCATTTACGTCAAACGAGCGCCATAATTAAAAAATAGTTGCTTTTTGACATAAAACGAATACAAAAAATGAAATTCCTTGAGCCGAATTCGAGTACAAAGGTGCTAGAATCGGACGTAAAGAATAAATGGCAATGGGAGTGGTTGGCTAAAGTTGATGAAAGTAGAGTTAAATTTCACGTATGGCTAAAAAATGTATTGCCTGGTACAGTCAGTCAACACGTTTAGAATCACCTGGCAAAAAACGTTTATTCTTTTGCCCACAATAATTTCTTTCGGGATTTAGTGTCATTATGAGAAGATGTAAAAATAAAGGGTAAAATTTATTTTGTTTGATAACAGGTTAGGCCAGACGGCATATGCAGTTTTTTGTCAAAAATAGACAATTTAAGTTCACCCTTCCGTTCGGTAAAGTATTAAAATTCATTCAACTTACAGAATTATTAGTTCAAAACATTTTCATGGCATTCCTTTTGAATCAGCAAAAAGCTTATTTGAAAATAATAAAGCCTTCTATATTCATATGCACATTTCAAAATATAACATTATTCAATCAGTTCCAGTTAACTTTTTGCTGCATTTATCCCCCCTGTAAGCATAATACAAAAGCTTTCTTGCTTAAAATTGGTCAATATACTCCTTTACCTTAAGTATAAACCATAGACACTTATAATTTTGTTTTTAGTGTGTCATTATGGAAAATTAAAAACAAATTAATCGGAACTGCTGATTATCCGGAACTAGTTGACAAACTGTATATGTTCATTGTTTATTGAGATTTTTGGTTTCTTACTATACAAAATAAGATATTTCTTAGCTATTTTTTTATTTGTTATTTTGCTAAGTCTCAGGAGCTTCCTGGGCCCCCTACCAGGGCTTTGCCCTGGACCCACCGGGGTTCCTGGCGGCCCCCAGGCCCCTAGCTACAATGTACAGGTTTTTCATTTTTGCCAACTTTTAACCCTGTAGTAATCAATGAGCCTTAGGATACCTTATTATTTGAGTTCAATAAAAGATCTTGAGATAAAAAGCTTCAGTGGTCAACGAAATGGCGACCTTCTCGGATTCCACCATTGAAAAAGGAAATGACTGGGTCCAAGACTTTTTGTGTTAGGCGTGCGAAGACAAGAAATTGGAACAATCTGCTGATTACTATTGTGATTCGCGTGTGAAGTTTTTCTGCTGAAAATGGCTTACAGCCCTCATTCCCAGCCCTCAGATACTGATGAGCAGCTTACAGCCCTCATTTCCAGCCCTAAGATACTGATGAGCAGCTTACAGCCCTCATTTCCAGCCCTAAGATACTGATGAGCAGCTTACAGGCCTCATTTCCAGCCCTAAGATACTGATGAGCAGCGTACAGCCCTCATTTCCAGCCCTAAGATACTGATGAGCAGCTTACAGCATACAATCTTAACAGACTGCAGTTTCTCCCAGACTGTTCAGTGTTATTTTAGTTCAATATGGAGTCCTGTGTTCTCCCAGGCTGTTCAGTGTTATTTTAGTTCAATATGGAGTCCGGTATTCTCCCAGACTGTTCAGTGTTATTTAATTCAATATGGAATCCTGTGTTCTCCCAGACTGTTCAGTGTTATTTTAGTTCAATATGGAGTCCGGTATTCTCCCAGACTGTTCAGTGTTATTTTAGTTCAATATGGTGTCCTGTGTTCTCCCAGACTGTTCAGTGTTATTTTAGTTCAATATGGAGTCCGGTATTCGGCCCCATATATATATTATAGAATATTTAAGTAAAACAACAACATAAATTTCCGAATTTTCCCCAGCTGAAAAATGGGAGGTAGTTGTAGAAATTATACTGGTCGTGTACGTAATTCCGGCCACTTTTGGTGGTTTTATTTTAATTTCCCACGCTGAAGATTTGGGATCGCAATAAAATTTCACATCAATAATCCTGGGTTCATAACTCATCTGATGTGTAAGTTTTATTTGGATGGGACGACTGGAAGATACCCAAATTCTCCAAATTATACACCATATTAATCGTCAATTTTTCTGTGTCAATTGTACGTCAAAAATCGGCCACTTTTTGATGTCCAATTCATTCTTTATACTTTAACTAATCATGTTTATTACATTCCATGGGTTAAGGCCAATGTGTATGGTCAACAATGATGCATGTTTCAACAACTAAATCATTAAGTTATTGTTTTTATCTCCATTTGAAACTTACCCTTTAAATATTAAAAATGGCGGAAATCAATCTTTTTTAACGTTTCTCTGCAGTTGGTTTGATTTCTTTGTGTGTTTTGTTGTTTTATTAGTCCGTTTAACATAAAATGTTCATGATTTTTTTACAAATGAACAAATGTTTACTTTCTGAATGTTAGCAATAGCTATAAACAGCTATAAATAGCGTTCAACTTCTTGGTATTGGGAAGTCCACCAGGGGAGTAAAAGGTTACAAGATACCATAATTTATAGATTGTCAATGCGACGTTCTTTTGAGGGTCCTATGAAAGTTAAAGATAAAAAACTTTCCAACATTAAAATATATTGATTATTTATGCATTATTATTATTCGAAAATTGTTTAAATATGATTTTTTTCTTTTAATGCAATTTTATAATAAAACATATATTGAACTGCACAGACACACATAACCTCACGCACGCGTTCGCACACACGCACTCTCGCCTTCACGCGCACATGCAATCTCATCTACATACTTACTGTACCTCATTCTCCATACTCCCAGGGATGACACCTCTTACATGTCCATTCAACCCCATCACACAAACTTGTCACCGCCATCATCAGCTCATACTGCGTCAGACACCCACCATGATACCAACTATAAATCAAAGCGCTGAAGGCACTGAATTTGTACGCTATTGCATAATCTTAGACGCGACTCAGTTTTCAAAATTATGTTACAGCTTTTTGTATCGCACGTTTGAAATGAACAAAACCAATTCAAATTTATAAAGAGTGTGTCTTAAAGCACGGGTCGAATTGTGGGTGCACTGTTTATCCTAATAGTTATGTAATAGAGATAACTTAGACAAAATAACGTCTCTTTTTCTTTCGCAATTGGTTCCTGCAATGGCAACCATCTTTAGAATGTTGGTTTCCTTGCTAGAGAATTAAACTAGCCTAGAATCATGTACATGTTGTGTTATGTGTATCTAATATTTTAATTATTGAGCAACAATTTTGCCGACATGACAAATTACATAAAGTAGAAAGATGAGCCCCCTCTGTACGTTACTTATGACGTTATTTTGGTCCGTTATGACTCTTTAAGAAAAAACCTTTAAAGTCATGGATAACGACATTTATTTCATTGCTGAACACTTTTTCTCACGCATAGACTCGCATACTCCCAACTGGATCGATTCCCAATGCATCCGTATCAGCACAACTCTTATCAATAACTGCATACTTACTTCTTTTCTCGTCGCTGTTCAATGCCAGATTATCCCGTATATTCCATTTTAAATAGTAAACTCAAGAATTTCATAAACATAAACATTCGCCTTTTTTCTTAAGTAGCAAATTAATTTTTCGCATATGTGACAATTAAAAAATGTGATGAAATAATGTCCAATTGAGACGGGGTTTTCCAACAGAACACACGTATGTCGCCTGACTTGCTGTTCAATAAATACACCAACACATTTCACGTGACGTTGTACACGTCTTCAAAGTATTTGCGCGCTTTTTACTGAGACAAAGAAACCGCAAAAATACACGAAGCACTGTTTATTTGAAGCTACAATTTGTTTATGTGGCGTTAACAATAAAATTCAGAAGCGTGTTTCGGATTACAAATTTATTTATGCCAATTTGAGAATTCGACAAAACAATTGAGTGGTATGTAATGAATTCATCTTTAAGTTATTAAAATTCTTAATGTCAAATATATGATTGAACTGGATTTTTGCATGTAATGCGCAATTTCCACGAGAAGAGCAAATGTGGGATAAATTTCTTGCTCAGAAAAATTCCAGTGGTCAGGGCGGGATTCGAACCAGGGTCCTCTCGTTTACTAAGCAAGCAATCTACCATTACACCACCGTTCCAACTCAATTGTCGTGTGCATAATTGTACTGCAGGTAATGCAGGCATACGAGTGCTGTCGCTCATGCAAAGCGTGCACTCTCATTGGCCAAAATCAATTGTATACAATGACGCTACGCCCAGCGTAGCTAAGCTCTTACTGCATTGCAAAACTCGCTACATTATTTGTACACTATCGCGTCCAAATAACAACACTTTAAATAAAATAGCATGACTCTTCAACAGGTTTGCATTAACCATTCTCTATTATAATACACAGTAATAAGGGAGTGTATTGTGTTATTATTAATCAATGTTTTATTTCGGAGTTACCTCCCTTGAATTGAAAATTCGGCCGGGACTCGTCTAGCTTTTAAAATGCATAATATTTAGCGAGAACAATACTATTTGATACCAGATAAACGAGTTCAAACAAAATTACGTAATGTGAAAAAAAAGACCTTCATATCTGTTATTAAAATGTATATCATAAGGTTGTCTATGTCGGTAATGAATAATGGTCCAACTCAGAAGACAAATTAAAGTTAAGTTTTCCCCCATGTCGCACTTCATTATCAGTGCGCACGCTCGATGACGTCATATTCCCCACGTGCTCAAACGTTTCCTGTTGTGAAACTGACCTTTTAACCCGAAAATAAACAGGGTTATACTTACATGATTTGTGCAATCTTTGGAATTCTGTTGCTATGGCAAGTGCGTTTGATGATACGGATCAAAAAAGTGTAGTCGGTATCGCTGAAACGCCTTTAATAGGGTGGCCGATTTTTTACGTAGAGGCCGGAATTACGTACACGACCAGTATAGGTATTAATAGAATTTTTTTTTCTATGATCATGAGTGAATTACAATCGAAATTTCACCATATTCAACAAATATTCTTTATTACCCTAAAATTTGAGATTTTTATTATGATTATCTATTTATCTATATATACTGTTAGACACCAACAATAAGCATTTCAAGCAAGCGCGTGTCAGTGCTAGAAAATTTAAGGAAGAAATGTATAGGAGATAAAAGTAATACAAAATGTATTGGTGAGACTTAGAAGCAAAGATGAAAGTGTTAATAAAAAGAAGAAATATACAGTTTAAAAGTTAAAAACAGCCAAGCTGCTTAGAAACTGTGCTCTAGTTTAGTCAACCCCTGCCTAAACTGGTCCAGGGTAGGTGCCTGTACAATATTGGCTGGCAGGGAGTTCCATAGGATGATAGTTGCTGCATAGAAGGACAATTTATAATAGTTGCTGGGAGTGGGAATTTGCCTGAATGAGAGAGGGTGCTGGTGTCTAGTGAGCCGGGTTGAAGGAGTGACGTAAGGAGGCATTGGTACAGCAACCAGTTCGTGGACAATTTTGTAAAACATCAGTAGCCGGGAGTCATACCTTCTGTTCTCAAGGGAACACCACCCTAATTTTTCTATCATATGTGTGACGCTATTGTGGTATAATTAGTCATTGGTGACCCATCGAGCGGCCCTGCGTCTCGATCTTGTTGATGTTGTATTGTGTATGTGGGTTCCACACTGAGCTACTATACTCAAGTTGTGGGCGGACAAGGGTTTTGAAGGCGAATTCTCTAACACGCGGATGCTTTATGGGAATGTTGAAATTAATGAAGTTTAGTGTTTGACTGGCTGTTGCGGATTAAACCATAGTATTTCATGATATAATGTTATAATGTGTTATTCATAACCCTATCAAATATCTTGCTTTCCCAAGTTATTAGTCTTAGCAATATGATGGTTCCCAATCCAAATGCTCTGGGCCCCATTATTCTAAATTGAGGAATAAAAAACTGGATAGATTTTTATGCGCACGGTAAGTAGGTATGTTATGTACATCATTTAATGGTTTATTCAGATTCTTTTATTCTTTGAAGCATCTTCATGAAATTTGGCTAAAAGATCATTGAAAAGATTTTCAGAAGGTCACAGGTTTGTGTCCGCTTGTTATATCCTATAATGATTGAAGGATGTGCATGAAAGGTTTATGTCATGGAGACAATGTGCAGAGGGTCAAAGGTTTGTGTCCACTTCCTATCTTCTATAACCATTTTAGTATTAACAATGTGCAGGAAGTATTAGTTAAACCACTTAAATAAAAGGTCCAGAAGACCACCTGAAGGTCAGAAGAATGGCAGAATGGAATATAGCTGTCTGCCTTATTTCAATAGACTGCCTTATTTCTGTAGAAAAGCAAACTTTGTTTAACCTGATAATTTATAGAAAAGTGAACTTTGTTTAACCTGATAACATGAAAATAAATCCAATTTGAAACAATCATTAAATATATTATATTCAGTTTTAAAATGGACTTGTATCATTTTAACTCTCTCAATGCTTATCCTGCTGAAGTCCATTTTTAACCAGGTTTTCCGAAGGAAAAAACTGGTTATTAGATTGGCGAATGCGGGCGGGCTGGCTGGCTGGCTGGCGGGCTGGCGGGCTGGCTGGCTGGCTGGCGGGCTGGCGGAACAAGCTTGTCCGGGCCATAACTATGTCGTTCATTGTCATATTTTAAAATCATTTGGCACATTTGTTCACCATCATTGGACGGTGTGTTGCGCGCAATAATTACATCGATATCTCCAAGGTCAAGGTCACACTTTGAGTTCAAAGGTCAAAATTGGCAATAAATGAGCTTGTCTGGGCCATAACTATGTCATTCATTGTGAGATTTTACAATTATTTGGCACATTTGTTCACCATCATGGGACGGTGTGTCGCACGAAAGAATCACGTCAATATCTCCAATGTCAAGGTTACCACAACTTAAAATAGATTTATTTTGAAACAAACTTACAAAGGGGGTTAATTTTGTTTGTTCATTTCAAAAGTTCAGTTTGAGTTGTCTCCCTTAATCAGATTTTTTTTCACAATGAAAACCTGGTTTTGTGACAATTTTGTCCCTTGTTTCAGAATAGTTTAGTTCATTTTGCCTATTAGGTGAGCACCTTAGGGCACATGGTCCTCTTTTGATACTGTTCATATAACTAATTATCTTTAATGCAAACCAATTACATGTATTTCTTTTTGATTTTAACAGAGAACATTCATCACAATGTTTAAGTCCAATATTGGCCTGTTATCAAATTGAAGTACATGTAGTTCATAGATAAACATTCTTGTTGATTCTCATGTTATCAAGTTTGCCTCGTTGCTTTATTGATTGAGTTGCGATACTTCCGCTTTGTATGCACACATAAACTGGTAGTTAAAGCTCTGTGGGTCAATATGGTTTTATCTTACCCATGTCACATGACTGGTGACATTAATACTTTGTTTGCTGGAGATATAAACTTGCCAACAAACCGAAGTTGATATTTATTTGAATCTGTTTAGCTGAACATTAAGTGTTGATAGACATTGGACATTATAGCTAGATGGAGTGTTTTCTTTTTGTTTAATAGTCAATGAGCCTAGATGCCTTATTATTTGAGTTAAATCAAAGATGTACTGAATAAAATATTCAGTGGTCAGCAAAATGGCAGCTTTTTCGCAATCCACCATTGAAAAAGGAAATGACTGGGTCCAAGACTTTTTGTGTTCGGCGTGCGAAGACGAGAAACTGGACGAATCTGCTGATTTCTACTGTGACTCTTGCAAGAAGTTTTACTGCCGAAAATGTATTCACTTGCACGGCCAATTGTTTAAGAAACATTCCACTCATGGAAGGAGTGATATGAAGAAATGGCCAGTGGTCAAAAAGGTGGAAGATTTTCTTCTTAAATGTGATGTTCACAAAGAAGAAAACCTTGCAAGTTTTTGCAAAGACCATAGCAAGCTGTGCTGCAATACTTGTGCTATCCATTATCACAGGTATTTATATGATATTTGTTGTAACAACTTTTAAGACAAAAAGTGTATTGTTTTAAACTACTTTGAAACGAACTTAAATACACTGCAACTCCAATATATCACGGTCCGTTATATCGCGTTGTCCAATATATCGCGAATCGTCTATGGCTCCCAAAAATCTGACGAGCATAATCCTTAAATAAAATGTTTTTATCTGAGAATTTGATGCATTAAAATCCGTTTCAAGCAAGTATGTTTCCCTTTTTTTCACCAACTTTAATCCAACAGTCAAAATCCAGTTTTGACCAGATTGTTTGCTTACATTGTACATCACATTAACACCTGTGTACTGCGATAAACAAAAGACCCATTTGTCAAACATGACAGGTCATTTCGGGTGTTACAATTCTCTATTGAATTTGCTTTGAACTGCCGAAACGCACCAGTGCACACATGAAGGTGTACACAATTATAACAGTAAATGTCACAAGTCAATACTGACCTATCTCAACAATATGTGTGCGTTAGATACAGTATACAATATAGATCAGTTAGTCACAATGCTCTACTATTAAACCCCATGCTGTGCATGCTTTTCATGAGAAATGAATGACGTCATTTTGTACATGGGTCTAATTTGTGCATGCTTTCTTGAACAATAAAACTCGGCAATGTTTTTCGGATTAAAAATTTAATTAAACGCATTTGAAAATACTCACATGGAATAATGTTTTGTGTTATACCAATTAATGACATATGGATATAACACAAACTTGAATAAGGTTGGTAAATAGCGTGTTTTGAGATTGCATAATGATGCTAATGTATACATATACATGCATACATAAACTGACAATTTATATCGCGCGCCGGATATATCACGGTCGCGATCTTTGGACCCCTTCAACCGCGATATATTGGAGTTGCAGTGTACTCATTGAAAAATCAAGTAAATAATATTAATAACATTGATGTTATTTTAAGATTATGGACATGTATATTTAAGTTCTGAGTTAATTTAGAGGTAAACTAAACCAGTTAGATCGTCCAGTGATTTAATTTATGTGAAATTTTACACTTCCAACAATAATGTCACGTATATACTTGTTAAATATTAAAAAAAGAAAGAGATCATAGAAGCCATGACGTTTCAATACTTGTCACACTATTTTGTATGATATGAGCCTTTAAAGTTGATGTATGCTACAAAATAACAAAATTTCACACATCATTTACCAAATACATGTACATAATCAATGAATTTGTCTTTTTTACCAAGCTTTTTTTTTATCATATTTACATAAATTTTATCAATCTGTACAAAATTAGTACGTTTGCATCATTTATGAATTATTGGTTTTAATGAAGATAAAATGTTTTCTTACAGGCAATGCAAAACGGTGATGCTTTTATCTGACTTGGTTAAAAATACCTCCACTGACCTCAAACAAGTATCAATTACTATCCAAACTACTCTGGCAGAACTGAAGAAGCTTCAAGACAATCAGGAGGCTAGCATTCTGTCTGTGCAAAGTTCATATGATGAGCAGTTACACAAGATACAGGAAACTCGGCAAAAAATACTTGCAGCCTTAGACATGCTTGAAAAGAAGACACTGCAGGAAATGAAAGATACACTGACAAAACTGCAAGCCTCTCTAAAAAGTCATGTTGACAAATGTTCCACTCTTGGAAACGAATTAAAACAACTTAGAGACGCTATTCAGGACATAAGCGATAAAAGCAAGCAAGAACTATCTTTTATAGCCAGCATTAAATGCAAGGACAAAATACAGCAGTTTGAAAACTATCAAAAGAAGAACTTTGCTCAACTAAAATTTTCAATAACTTTCCATCCTAATAATGAAATAATGCAGTACCTTTCCCAGTTGTCCGGTCTTGGGAAGATTGAACACTATGCCCAGTCATTGACTGCAGTGGGAAATGCAGACCAAATCATAAGGATTGATGGAAAGTCTGAGTATGATGTATGCGTACAGGGTGAATCAACTTGCCTTATCACAGACATATGTGTTCTCCCTAGTGGACAAGTCCTTGTTGTAGACGTATATAATAAGAAAGTCAAGCTGTTAAACAAGCAGTACCAGGTTGTGAGTCACTGTAGTGTATCTGATAGTGAGCCTTGGGGCATATGTCCACGTCGCATGTGTCAGATCACACCCAGTGAGGTTGGTGTTACTGTTGGTAAAGAGGTCCAGTTTATCAAAGTCAACAACAACCAGCTGGTGAAAGACAGAAAGCTCAAGTTTCAACATAAATGTAGGGGTATTGCCTCCCACCAGGGAGACCTGTTTGTAACCTCTGGTACTGAACTATACAACTACTCGCTGGATGGTAAACTAGTCAGCAAACTTCACGAGAATAAGTCAGATACAGAGACAGGTAAGAATCATATTGGATTTATCTCTATGATCAAGAACAAATCCTTATAGCAGCAAGACTCTTCAAATTCTGCAGTATTACTCATACAAATAGTTATTAATATATATTGACTGTCACTCCATGACAGGTCTATGAAAAGAAAGTGCATGGCTGTGAAAAGAATAGTTTTTTACCTGTTCTTTATATTTCGTTGATATCAAATAAACATGGTGTAATATGGTATGTAATTAAGCTTGTTTCTTTATATTATATACTTATGATTATAAACTTAAATTTGTCTTTTATTGATGCAAACAACAAACAAGAATTAAAAAACAATACTTAACTTATGTGATGATAATTTTAAGAGGTTGCTTTTGTAATATGTGAAAAAGTACAAGACAGGAAAGTTTCATTATTGTTTCTTTTTCTACATTATTGTCCTTAAGTGAAAGTAACAAACGCAACTTAATTCATGATTTTTTACACATACATGTATGCACTATGCTTGTCTGATTTCACTCATAATTATGGCAAAATATTATAATCATGTATTCTGTTTTGCAGTATTGGGTTGTGCAGTGAGCCCGACAGGTGACAAGTTGTATATAACGAACTCCTATCAGCACAAGGTCCTCACTCTGGCCAGGGATGGATCAGTCCTTTCCATATTCGAAGACCCTGAATTGCAATTGTCATCTTTTGTACATGTGACACCTGCAGGCCAGGTGCTGGTATTTGGACCAAACTCCGATACTATCCTACAGATTGACAGTAAGGGCAGTAGGAAGCTGGCCACTCTGGCTACACAGAGGGATGGGCTCGAGAAACCATGGTCAGTCTGCTACAACAGCCACACTGACTCCGTTATTGTGGGACAGTTCAACAACACGATCCTGGTATACAAAGTGAAATAGCTTATCATTCTTGTATCTGATGTGTAATGATAAGTGATATAAATTACTATAAAGTGATATAAATTACTATAGCTGTTAGTCATTAAGTGCTATGTTACACATATATATATTGATGTGTAGTATTAAGTCGAAATAAATGACAATAGCTGTTTGTGTAATAGTGTTATGTTACAATTCAAGAATGAATTTGAAGTGTACTTACTTATTTGTTTCTTTAAATAATGTTATTACGCATGCTATGTTTAGAATGTGATATATTAGATTTGTAAAAATGTGTTGATTGGTTCATTTTTTGCTCTTTGCAAGTGGCTCTGATATATTTAAGTCAAGGGAATACTTATGGATCAATAATACTAGCGGATATTTTGTCATTAACAGATAGTTTTCACATTAAAACAACTTTGAAATGCGTTGTTATTGTTTTACAGCTTGTATGATTGTTTTCCATCATTTTGCGCTTTGCTTTGCTAATCATATATATATAAACCCAGACCAATTCATAAGGAGTATGATGTAAGCCTGAGTTTTCTTGCAGAATCAGTGACATATGTGCTCTCCCTAGTGGAGAGGTCCTGGATTTTAGACAACTGTTTTGAAAATAAGAATGTCATGCTGTTAAACCAGCATTACTGGCTGGTGAGTCACTGTAGTGTATCTTATAGTAAAACGAGAATTTAGTCTTGTGAGCTTAAGTGCGTTTGTCTGATCACACCCAGTGAGGTTGGTGTTTCTGTTGGTTTTATTTGCACTGAGCCTGATATGTTACAAAACGATCAGACAGTAATCTGTTTTTCTGTTTATCATACCTTTACATCCCCATGTTAACTCTTTCAGTGCTGGAACCGCATTTTGAAGGCTTTTGCAAACAGTTTGGATCCAGATGAGATGCCACAGAACATGGCGTCTCATCAGGATCCAAACTGTTTGCTATTCTGACAGTATTCATAGAATTTTTTTTTCGAAGAAAATGCTAATTTTAGAAATTCAGCAGACGACATTTCAGCAGACGACAAATTTCCCAGCATGCAAAGGGTTAAAAGAAATAATGACATATTTCGCTACAACCCTGCATATTTAGTGGAAAGGAATATGATTTTTGATGTTTGACTTGTCAATGATGATGTCATGAGCATTGTGCTTATTACTTGTAAAATATGTGTTTTGCTGTGTTTGTAAATTTGTGTGTCAAAAATATATGACACAGTTTATCCAATTGTTTTATTTGTTGAAGCTGATTATATTGTACCAACAATGATAATCTTACTGTTTATTCTGAGTAATATTACCTATATCTATATATTGACTGATACAACAACTTTCTGTTGTTATATCAGGCATATATGAATGTAGTGTATAATAAAGAGTAAAACAGAATCAGTAATGTCCCAAAGGGGGGATGATGTATTCAATTTAATGTGAAACCATAATTCCAAATATAACTCTGCCAGCAGTCACTCCAGACTTGAACCAGTTATTTTGAAACTATTTTTAATCAGGGGCTGCGAAGCGAGACAGGGTATTATAGTAATTTCCTCAATCTGTTCGTAACACTTTTGAGTCCGCAACACTTTTGTGTCCGTGATGTTTTTCTTATACCTTTTCATGGATGTTCAAGAAACTCACGTCAATTGTTGAGGTCATGAAGCGAACAGGAGGGATTAGTCAGTCAAGTGAGGTAAAGGTCAAGGTCACACTTCATGGTCAAAAGGTCCAAAGCCTGTCTATTTTGTCTCTGATCGAGTTCTCCTATACTCGGGGCTTTTTTTCCTTTGGTGAAAATGGCTGTTCTTCCAAAATTTGGGGAAATGCGCGACTCAAAATTTCACTATTTTAAGAAGTATTGCGGCTCTAATGTTCGCAATTTCAAGACGTTCGCGACTCTAATTTTCACAATTTTAGAAAGTTTGTGACTCATTTTTTTCACAATTTTAAACAGTCTCATTTTTTCACAAATGGGGGGGGGGGCAAGGCTGCTTCACAAAAACAGGAAAAAATGCCCTGATACTGTTTGAAGCATTTACATTAAACTTGGCTAACAGGGGAAGGTCATTGACAGAATGTGCAGCAGGTCAAAGTTTTGTGTCCACTTGTTATCTTTTGTTATAACCATTGAAGGATGTTTATAAAAAGCTAATGCCATAGAGGCAATGTGCAGAAGTTATCAATCATGTTAACTATTGGTTCAGATCACCTCCTGAAGGTCAGAAGATTGGCAAAGTGGAATAAAGCTGTCTCTTGGACTGCCTTATTTCAATAGAAAAGTGAACTTTGTTTAACCTGATAAAACAGTGATAGACCCAACTTGAAGCAAGCATGAAACATATGATATTCAGTTTTGTATAGTATTGAGAGTTTTACTAGTTTTACTTTGACTTGTCTGTTATAAAGAGTTTTATTCCCGCTTGTACATTTAAATGAAGATTGTATTTTTGAATTAATATTTGATTGTCTAAATGTGTGATCCTTACACTGATTAAAAAAAGAAATAAGGGTGAATGGTTGGTTTTTGTTTATTTATTTTTAGCTTACCTGCGATCGCGGTAAGCTTTTGTGATAGCCTTTTTTCTTTGTAGTCGTGCATTGTGCTACATCAACCTTGTGAACTCTGTAGAGGCCACAATTATTGTTCAATCACATGAAACTTGATGATAACAGTCCAAATTATATTTGCCAATTTTAAAAACTAGGTTGCATTAAGTCAAACATTATGTGCAGGGTTCGACATTAACTTTTTTTACAGCCAGACCATCGGACCAGCTCCTCTTAAAATGTACTAGCCCGAATCTGATGTCTACTAGACCATAAATGACATAGCAAATAAACAGAATTGTGTCGTGTAACTGTTTAATCAGGTTTTATCAGAAAATAATTTGTGAACACAAGAAAGTTATTTTGATGCACAGAGTAAAAAATAAAATAAAACTATTTAACAACATAAATTGTTTGTTGTAATTTCACTGTTTATCACCAGTCAAACAAATGATGTCTGTACAGCAGGTGACATTTATTAAACGTTATCAAATTCTGGCCTCCTTGACCGCTGTGCTCCATGCTACCACAGCTCCAAGGCCCTTTTCCATCACAATCTGTGTCAGTTTTACCGTCGGATTCTTCTTTATTAACTTATTTGTCGGACGAAAATCCAATCTTGAACAAAGCCATTCTTTTGAATTACATTCTATCGTCTGCTACGCCAAAATGTTTACATTGACGATACCGATTTTCGATAGAACAAAGTTCTACGACACTGCAGAAAATCATTAACTCTTTCGGTGCTGGAACCGAATTTTGAAGGTCTTTGCAAACAGTTTGGATCCAGATGAGACGCCACAGAACGTGGCGTCTCATCTGGATCCAAACTGTTTGCTATTCTGATAGTATTCTTTGAAAAAAATTGAAGAAAATGCTAATTTTAGAAATTCAGCAGACAACATTTTAGCAGACTACAAATTTCCCAGCATGCAAAGGGTTAATATTCATGACAACTTTACCAATGGAAACAAGCTATTTCTGCTGGAAGCTCCCCTTCGCGTCTAAAAATAGCGATGAATCGTGTGAATGCTCCGCGTTTATTTATATACGCTAGTTTTGTTCTGATGTAAATAATGGATACAATAGTTATTTTACACCTTAAGAGAAAAAGGTTTTCGGTTAGTTATAGTTATATGAATCAATATAGATTTTGTATGTACGACCAGTCGGACAAGCTAGCCCACAGTTTTACTAGCCCGACCACCGATCTTACTAGACAATGTCTGTCGGACGTGCCTTAGTGTCGAACCCTGATGTGACTAGATTAAATAAAAGAAAAAAACTTGTGAACACATTTAGTCACATATTTTGCCCAATCTCCATTACACTTTGACAGATCATGTGTCCAAATGACATCTTGACCAAAATCAAAACTGGGTCGCGTTAACTCAATAATTATGTAACTAGGTTAAATTAAAGAAGTGTTTTAAAAAAACACGCACAAAAAGATTGAAAATGTTTATTGTTTTTTTATTAATATTTACCAGCGTAAGTTACCACTGTTACAAACCTTACCTGTAAATATTAACCATTCTCCATAACCAGACGGGGTTATCAAGTGACACACAAGATCGTAAAGTTCATATTGAGACAGGTATTTTTCGCCATTGTATACCCTTCTCTACTTGAATCTTCATAGCGGGAGCTGTAATTTTGTGACCCGCTAAGAAATTTGGCAGTGAGTTAAGATATTAATAGTGCAAAAATTTATATGATATTTACGTTAATCACTATCTTGCCCATATCGCTGGAAAGTGAGCGGAATATTTAACAGTAATAAAGGTAATAAAGGGTATACAACGGCAAAATATACCTGTCTCTGCATGGACGTAGCCATCTTGTTTTTCACTTGGTTAACCCCTCTGATACCAGCGACTAGTTCAATAGCATACTTGTGACAGACCTAGTCTTATGGCCTCAAATTTCATTAGCCATTCTAAACCCTTTCCCCCATAAGAAGCAAAATGGTGTTTGCAACTAGCATAAAACCAGAACAGCCAGCGAGTAACTCGCAGTCTGTTCAGTTTTTATGCCGTTTGCTGCTCATCAGTATCTTAAAGTTGGAAATAAAGCCTCAAAACTTGAATTTAGAAGAAAGGTATTTAATTAGATGTAACTTTCTAAAGGACTACAGATGCGTCAAATTACGTATCTAAGTGGTAAAGGGTTAAAGAGGAAACTGGTGTAATAAAACAAGAGAGTAAAAACTCCTATGTGGCTCACCTGAGACCCAAATGAACTGAACCATTCGAAGCAGCGGATGGATTGTTTTCGAAGCATTTAAGATCGCGACGGAGATTATTCTTACAAATGTTCTGATTATTTGGCAAGAAACAGGCAACCCGCTACGCAAATGCATTAAGCCCCATTTTCCCAGAATGAGGCTCAAATATTTGTGTGTTTTCAGTCTCGTGGTCTTCAGAAGCCCAATATGGCCCAGATGAACAAGGCTAAGTCGTTAGAAGAGCGGCAACAGAACTACGTGGAAGTGAGGAACAGAATCTTTCTGGATGACGAGGGCGCTACTGAGGTAATAATAGGGATAGAAATTATTGGTTGCCTGTTTGCCCTGGGCGAGTAGATTGAAGCCCGTGCAAGTTAGTTGCAAAAGTTGGTTGTCCAGCAGGGCAAGAAACTTGATAATAAAAATAAGCTACATACAATTTCTTACAATTTATTATATATACACCTCTATTGGAAATTTTATAAAGCATATACAATCAATAATCAAAGTTGTCCATTGAAAACAAGAATTATATGTCCATGACATTTATCTGGTCTTGGGCTCTTAGCCGGTTGGGCCATCAACAGTTATAAGTTAGTTTCAGTTACTGTTATACAATGATGACGTGTCTCTTTTTCTCCAAAATCATAAATCCATGAACTTACCTGTCCACGAAAATGTCATTTTTTGAAAAACCGCAAAATTTCATGCGGTCGAAAATAAATGACTTTTGAGTAGATCTGTAAATTACGAAAATATTTTGTGTAGAGAACTAATATATTATTGGTCTGTAGCCATAAACGTATCCACCAATGAACTCATTCTTATTTCAGTGTACAATATTCAAACATCTATGAATAGTTCCTGTTGGTATAAAAATGTGAATGTGCAATTATTATAACTTGCTACTTTTGACATGCTCTGTTGTCTAAATGCTCCAACTGAAAGCTTGACTTGTTGGTCAGTTGAAATATTAGAGCCGTCCAGAATACTGTGAAACCTATATTGTTTGAGAAAAAATGTTTTTGCGGAGTTTCGTGATATTTGCTCAAACAGGAAAACAAATTTTCAATTTCATTTACGTTCAAAGTCTAACATCAGACATTTAAAAAAAACACAAGTTCAAGATGCAATGAATGTGCCTTATTTCACAAGTCCACAAAATTTAATGCAAACAAATTGAAATGAAATCACAGTATAACTGCTGATCAGTGATTACACTTGGTCTGTGTTCTACAACATATTGGTTTATACACTTGATCTGTTCTGTTTCTGCAGGGATCACAACCCATAGGGTATTCACAGGAAGATGCGAAAATAACTGGTATAATGTAAGTAGTAAATATGGTAACCAAATTATGTAAGTAGCAAATGACGTGGTAACAATATTGAATATGTAAATAGCAAATACGGTAACGATATTGAATATATATTTTAGCAAACACAGTAACAATATTGAATAAGAAAAAAAATACGGTAACAAAATTGATGATGTTATTAGCAAGTACTGTAATTGAATAATTTTTGAAAGTAGAAAATACCGTAACTATATTTCATTGGTTGCAAATGTGGTAACAAAAATTTATTATTTTAGTGGCAAATACGATATCAAAATTAGGTATTTAAGTAACAAATACGGTAATGAAATTAATAATATAAGTAGCAAATATGGTAACACAATTACATAGGTAGCAAATATGGTAACACAATTAATTATACAAGTACCAAAGATGGTTGCAAAATTTCAGATTTAAAAAATAAGTAATAACTAGATTTGTTCACACAAGAAATTTCTTTATTTTTTACTACAAGTTTACTACCATTCGCTTGTTTTGTTGTTATCTTTTTTGACATTTCAAAAGGCAATTTTGTGCAAATATTTAAGTCTACACTTTTAGTGAAAAGTAAGACATTTAAAGTTAAATACAAAAAACAGTTCACCAGGCATGGAGCATTCTCTTGATTTCTCTAATCTCTCTTCTTAAAAAACCCCACTGGTTTTGTATACAATACTGCTAAAATAAAGATGTTAAAACGATTGTGTAAAGTATGCAAAATATAATCAAATTTTCAGTAAATGCGAGCGGCCACAATTGTTAGACAGCATCAAAGATGGGACCTCGTCTTGGAGTGGATACGATGTGGACATGGCAGGAAAGTCCAACAGAATCCTTGTTCCGAAGGCCAACAGTTTTGGGGGCATGCAGACGTTCATGTTTCCGATGCGCTCACCCATGCGTGGAGGAAGCCTTTCAAAAGCTGGTGCGTTGATAAAGAAAGAGTGGTGGTCTGGGAAAATTGAGCTTAATTCTTTTGCGAAAAGTGTCGTCCCAAATTTGCCTTTGCAGTCTGCGCAGGCTAATTAGGGACAACAATGTCTGCCTAGACCTGGTTAGCCTCTGCTGGCTGCACAGACTTATCTGGGACGACACTTTACGCACATGCATTAAGCCTGGTTTTCCCAGAGAGAGGTTAAATGAAATGTTTATGAAATTAACCCATTTATGCCTAGTTGACTCTCCCATCCTTCTAAATTGGATCAATTTATTTCCAAAATTAGGGATGTCAAGTATATTTATTTCTATATTTAGAATATTTCATAAAGAAATTCCTTTTAAGCAAACAGCGTAGACCCAGATGAGACGCCGCATTATGCGGCGTCTCATCTGGGTCTACGCTGTTTGCAATGTCCTTTTTTTCAGGACGTTAGGCATAAATGGGTTAATATACTTCAGTTGCAAGATTTTTTATCAAGCAATTTCAGAGGTTTACAGTTATCTGTACTGCCATAGTCATGTTTGCTAGTGAACCAAATTGTTTTAAAATAATATTTGGTTATAAGATGTCTTCATTAAAAATAATTTAACCCAAATATTACAAAAATTGCACAACACCTTCACAATTTACCTGCAAGCCTTTCTTATGAGTTATGAGAGGGCAAATATTACAGACTATAAAAAATCAGCATAGAAAACATCATATTTGGAAACATATTTTCGATTTCGATAACATTTGTGTAGTGAAGTTAGTACTTATGTAATATGTGTGTCACCCAGGAGTAGCAGATGATTGATGTGCTTTCGTCTGGCTATAAATGTGAGGTCATGGATTTGGTCCACACTGTGGAAGCATTCTTTTGACCTCTCCTCAAAGTCAATAAGTACTGGTTTTACCAAGGGAAACAGACTGGAATGCATTTCAAGAAGTCTTTGACTCTTGATGCAATCAAACTATTTTTTTAAACCGGACAGTTTTTATTGTGATATATATGCATGATTTTACAGTATGCAGATGTGTTTATTGTTCCCTAGCGGTTTCACCGGAGGGTACTTATGGTTTGCGCTCTGTCTGTCTGTCTGTCTGTCAGTCTATCTGTCCGTCACTCTTTTCTGGATCCTGCAATTACTTTAAAAGTTCTTAATATTTTTTCATGAAACTTGCAAAATGGATAGATAGCAATATGGAGATTATGCACATCTTTTCGTTTTGTTCCTTCGTTAAAAATTGTGGTTGCTATGGTAACGAAAAAATCTGAAAATGGTGGAATTTTCTGACAATGGTGGAGCAAATAGGGGACCATATTGCCTGACAATAGACTTGTCTTAATATGTCCCATTCACCCTATCAGACTCGATGAGCATGCAAATGGGGTTGCAACCCCTGCGGCCGATGCTGCTATCGTCACCTTCGTGTAGTCAGTCAGACGTCTCTTCTGTGTCCGGCAGTGCCGCGTCTGGTTACGGTCACGCCACTCCTCAGCTGGGTAGATATCATGTGGACACTGTGTAACCCCTTGTGACCCCTTGTGACCTTGCACCTACTGTATCTTTATACTGTACTGCGTTCCTTTTCAGCGCACCCTATCGCTTGTCCCTTCGACCGCTTGCCCTTTCCCAGCCTTGTAGTAGCCCCATAAATCAGCTGGATAGATAGAACATCGACATTGCATGACCTTGCACCTTATATTGCTTTGAATCATACCGCTTGCTCCTTCCATCTTTCTCAGCCTAGTAGAATGGCCTGTAAAGTTAGCCTCGCTCTAGGCACTCGTACTCCACAGGCCAATCAGGCATGACACTGGATTTTCATTGAAAAGAGACTTCCTGTAAAAGAAAAGTTCAGTTAAGATGGAAAGTGTCACCCCTTACTAGCATGCACAGCCTGCAGAGAGAGGGTCCTATGAAGTGCAGTGTGCAGAGTGGACATTTGCTTGTGAATATCTTGAAATGATGTCACTGAGTCTGCAGTGTGCGGAGTGGACATTTGCTTGTGAATATCCTGAAATGATGTCACTTAGTCTGTAGTGTGCGGAGTGGACATTTGATTGTGAATATCCTGAAATGATGTCACTGAGTCTGCAGTGTGTGGAGTGGACATTTGATTGTGAATATCCTGAAATGATGTCATTGAGTCTGCAGTGTGCAGAGTGGACATTTGATTGTGAATATCCTGAAATGATGTCACTGAGTCTGCAGTGTGCAGAGTGGACATTTGATTGTGAATATCCTGAAATGTCACTGAGTCTGCAGTGTGCGGAGTGGACATTTGATTGTGAATATCCTGAAATGATGTCACTGAGTCTGCAGTGTGTGGAGTGGACATTTGATTGTGAATATCCTGCAATGATGTCACTGAGTCTACAGTGTGCAGAGTGGACATTTGATTGTGAATATCTTGAAATGATATCACTGAGTCTGCAGTGTGGGGAGTGGACATTTGATTGTGAATATCCTGAAATGATGTCACTGAGTCTGCGGTGTGCGGAGTGGACATTTGATTGTGAATATCCTGAAATGATATCACTGAGTCTGCAGTGTGGGGAGTGGACATTTGATTGTGAATATCCTGAAATGATGTCACTGAGTCTGCAGTGTGGGGAGTGGTCATTTGATTGTGAATATCCTGAAATGATATCACTGAGTCTGCAGTGTGCGGAGTGGACATTTGCTTGTGAATATCCTGAAATGATGTCACTGAGTCTGCAGTGTGCGGAGTGGACATTTGATTGTGAATATCCTGAAATGATGTCACTGAGTCTGCAGTGTGTGGGGTGGACATTTGATTGTGAATATCCTGAAATGTTGTCACTAAGTCTGCAGTGTGCGGAGTGGACATTTGATTGTGAATATCCTGAAATGATGTCACTGAGTCTGCAGTGTGCAGAGTGGACATTTGATTGTGAATATCCTGAAATGATGTCACTGAGTTTGCAGTGTGCAGAGTGGACATTTGATTGTGAATATCCTGAAATGATGTCACTGAGTCTGCAGTGTGCGGAGTGGACATTTGATTGTGAATATCCTGAAATGATGTCACTGAGTCTGCAGTGTGCGGAGTGGACATTTGATTGTGAATATCCTGAAATGATGTCACTGAGTTTGCAGTGTGCAGAGTGGACATTTGATTGTGAATATCCTGAAATGATGTCACTGAGTCTGCAGTGTGCGGAGTGGACATTTGATTGTGAATATCCTGAAATGATGTCACTGAGTCTGCAGTGTGGGGAGTGGACATTTGATTGTGAATATCCTGAAATGATGTCACTGAGTTTGCAGTGTGCAGAGTGGACATTTGATTGTGAATATCCTGAAATGATGTCACTGAGTCTCTGCAGTGTGCGGAGTGGACATTTGATTGTGAATATCCTGAAATGATGTCACTGAGTCTGTGTCTTCATATCGTCAATGTTTTAGTGTAGTGCAGTGTGCAAATAGGGAATAAGGATTGCACTAACACTCCCACCCCCTCTCCTTCCAAGTATTTGTTGTGCAGTTTTCTTATTGGGAATGGGACACTGCCACCCCCCCCCCCCCCCCCCCCCCCCCCCCCCGCCCCCTCCTCTGCTTTTGTTAGTCCTGTGAAAATTTGGGATATAGATACACTATTTTTCACTGTGAAATAACACAACCCATTGTTTCTTTTCCTTCCACTTTTCCCACCATTTGTAGTATTATGCCACTTTTCCTTCCACTTTTCCCACCATTTGTAGTATTATGCCACTTTTCCTTCCACTTTTCCCACCATTTGTAGTATTATGCAACTTGGGAAAAGAACATGGCACTGCCTAAAGTTTTAAGTCCAACTGTTTTTGCCACCTTAGGCACGCAGTGTGTGTTGTTTTTAGCTATTGTCTGTTTATAGGACTCGTACTAAGTATATACACTTTTTGTGTATTTCAGCTTTGTTTATTGCTTTTAAGTTCCCTGCTTTTGTGTACAATCATATCTATGTTTCTTTTAAAAACAGCTCATTAAGTTTAAAGCTACATAGATACTCAAAATCATCGAATATTTTGTAAAATATTTCTTAAAATAAAGTAAAACCATCAACAATCAGTGTTCTTCAAAGCAATTTGATATTTTGACTATCACTATAAGAAACACTGACTTTGGATGTGCTAACTTTATTTTTCGAAATAATGTTCGAAATATTAGTTGATTTTGAGTGTTAATGGGCTTTTAACTGTTTGTATATGTACAACATTAGTCGCAATATAGTGGTTCAATTAAGTTAAACCATATTGTGTACAAAAATGGGACACCACTGTTATGTATGTGTTTTTTTATTGCAGTAATATTAAACGGGCCTTTTCAGGTTTTAGTAAATTGACAAAATTAAATGAAATTGTTTCAGATTCGCAAATTTTCGTTGTTGTTATGATATTTGTGAGGAAATAGTAATACTGACCATTTACCATGCTCTAAAATATCCATTTTATTCATCTTTTGACGATTTCAAAACTTGAAAATTATAAAGCGTTGCAACGCAATGTTTGAATTGAATAATTTGGAGAGTTCTGTTGTTGTCGATATATTTTGTGATACTACGAGGCTTGCTTATACAAAGTATAAATACATCTGTCATTGTATGAGAACGGATGGCTGAATGGTCTAAGCGATAGACTTTTACTCCAGGGGTCAGTGGTTCGAGTCCAGTTGAGGTTTCCTTTTTATTTATTTCTTTAATTTTATTCTCGTTTTTTTTACTGGAGCTTTTTAGATCCAATGTTTACATTTATCAATATAAAGCATTTAATGACAAACTTCAATACATGTCAACATCTGTGAAAAGGTCTCTTTAACTTAATAGTATGCTTTATTTACATTAATTGTAGTAATAGTTTAGCTTTGAGGACCCCCAAACTTTGCACCAATTATACTGGTTTTATATTTGTCAAAGTTTTTTTTTGTATTTTTAAGCACAACTAACTGCAATCTAATTTCTAAAATTTAGTTCTAACAACACAGTATGTTTCAGTAAGCAAAACGAATTACTACAAAATCACCAAATTTTACTCTAAATTTAAGTGAAACTTGGTTTAAGAATAACTTGCTTAAGTCACTCATTTCATTGATTCCAATATTATGTTAAAGTTAATTGTGTTGTACAAATTAGTATTTACGCCATTCAGTGCACATATAATTCTGAATTAAAGCCGGTTATGTTTGTAAAATAACTTTTTTTACACTTTTAAATGCCATATGAAAATAGTGAACTTAAACTGAGAGTGATAAAACGGGCAAATTGTTTTAAGAAATCATAACTGGTTAAAACTGAGAGTGATAAAACAGGCCAATTGTTTTAAGAAATCATAACTGGTTAAAACTGAGAGTGATAAAACGGGCCAATTGTTTAAAGAAATCATAACTGGTTAAAACTGAGAGTGATAAAACGGGCCAATTGTTTTAAGAAATCATAACTGGTTAACCCTTTCCTGATCAGAAGGAAAGAGAAAATGGCCATATGTATACAGCATAAATCCTGAACAGCCTGCAAGTGACTCTCAGTCTGTTCAGGTTTTATGCTGTTTGCTGCTCATCAGTATCTTTCGGTTGAAATTGAAGCCTCTTTTATTTGTTTCTAGTAAGACAGGTCTTAAATTGAATTTAAGATTAATTTTAGATTTCTTCATTTTTCTAATGGACTTTAAACTCCTCAATGTGCGTATCGGAGTGGTAAAGGGTAAAGAATTCTCAAGAAATCAACACAGGTAATAACTTCCATTATTGTTTATTTTCAGGGTCGGTGCCAGCGCCAGGTCAGAGGGTGTACTGGGTGGCGTCAGACTTGAACTCTATACCTGCTGGCAGCGTCCTGATCAACCCCCAAACAGGTGAACCGCTACAGCTGGACACTAGCGAGCACACATGTACACTACCTGTTTTCACGTTTTCTTTTGATTAATGCCCCTTTTTCACATTTTCTTTTTGGTTACTTCATGTTTTCACATTTTTCTTTGGTTTCTTCCTGTTTTCACATTTTTCTTTTGGTTACTTAATGTTTTCATATTATTGTCCCCTACTGTTCAAACCGGAGGGGACTTATGGTTTGCACTCTTACCGTCTGTCAGTCCGTCTGTCACACTTTTCTGGATCCTGCGATAAATTAAAAAGTTCCTCATATTTTTTCATGAAACTTAAAACATGGATAGATGGCAATATGGAGATTATGCACGTCATTTCATTTTGTTCCTACGTCAATAATTATGGTTACTATGGCAACAATTTTTTTTTTAAATCTGACAATGTTGGAGTTTCACCGGTAGGGGACCATATTGATTGGCAATCTCTTGTTATTTTTTGGTTACTTCCTGTTTAAACAAGTTTCGTTTGATGACTTCCTGTTTTCACATTTTTAGTGTGAGTAAATTTTGCAAATCAGTATGCGCTTAACTGCTTAGCTACGCTATGGAAAGACAACCACTGCCTGTTGCAGTCAAATTATGCAGACAACAAATGCTATTAGCGTCTGCTAGGAATGATAACCACCACATCTGCCTGTTTATAGTTCACCACTCAGGTACACTGCAGTGTGTATATATGACTAATCGTGATTGGCTTGTCTAGTGTTTATCATTTAAATCTGTACATATTGGCTGCTTTTAGGGAAAACGGGGCTTTAGGCATGTCAAATAAGAAAAGCCTGTGCACACTGATTAGCCTGTGCAATTCGCACAAGCTAATCAAGGACGACATTTCTGATTTTATAATGTTTTTATAATTTGTATGGGTTGTTTTCATTTAAAACTTGCAATATAAAAAGCTATAACATAATTTTTAACACTGAGTTGCGTCTAAACTTATACAACAGCGAACACCTACAGTGCCTTCAGCACCTTGATTCTTTTTGGTTACTTCCTGTTTTTACTTTTTCGCTTTTAATTATCACATTTTTATATCACCTGAGCTCATGGCCGGTTTTACAATGTCATGTATTGTCAACAGATACCTTCTAAACACTCTTGTGGCCTCACATGTTGCCGAATCTTCATGAAACTTGGTCAGAACACGTTCAAATTATATCTCAGATGAGTTAGAAACTCTGATTTTTGTTTATAAAAATAAGGTTGCAAGTGATGTGAAAGACATAGCTTGTGAAAACTGTCAAGTCAAGTTTGTTTGCGCAATCTTCATGAAACTTGTGCTTAAGATTTGTTGTAATGTTTTCTCAGACCAGTGAGATATTGTTCCTGTCCATTGAAAAACATTGCCACTATGGACCAGGCCATTTCCTTATGTGGCTAAAGTAAAACAAAATTGATATCATATTTATTATAGTTATATATTCTGTTTAATAAAATTGAGATATAGAATATAATAATCATAAGTCATAAGACACTTCTTTTAAAAAAGAAATATTATTTTTATTTATTTTTGAAATTGGCAATTCTTTTTAGCTCACCTGACCACAACGTGCTCTATGATGGTGAGCTTTTGTGATCGCTTTTTGTCCGTCATCCGTTGTGCGTCGTGCGTTGAAAATTGTGCAGCATCAACATTTGCCTTGTTAACTCTCTAGAGGGCACATTTATTGTCCATTATTTATGAAATTTGGTCAGAAGATTGGTCTCAATGATATCTTGGATAAGTTCGAAAATGGTTACGTTTGCTTGAAAAACATGGCTGCCAGGGGACGGGGCATTTTTCCTTATATGGCAATAGTAAAATCTTGTTAACACGCTAGAGGCCACATTTATTGTTTTATCTTCATGAAACTTGGTCAGAAGGTTCATCCTAATAATATCTTGGATGAGTTTGAAAATGATGCTGGTTGGTTGAAAAACATGGCTGCCAGGGGGCGGGACATTTTTCCTTATATGGCTATAGTAAAACCTTGTTAACACTCTAGAGGCCACATTTATTTTCTGATCTTCATGAAACTTGCTCAGAAGATTTGTCCTAATGATATCTTGGATTAGTTCAAAAATGGTAACCTTTGCTTGAAAAACATGGCTGCCAAGGGGCGGGGCATTTTTCCTTATATGGCTATATAAGGCTATAGTAAAATCTTGTTAACACTCTAGAGGCCACATTTATTGTCCAATCTTTATGAAACTTGGTCTGAAGATTCATCCCAATAATATCTTGGATGAGTTCGAAAATGATGCCGGTTGGTTGAAAAACATGGCCGCCAGGGGGCAGGGCATTTTTCCTTATATGGTTATTTTAAAACCTTGTTAACACTCTAGAGGCCACATTTATTGTCCAATCTTCATGAAATTTGGTCAGAAGATTTGTCTTATTGATATTTTGGATGAGTTTGAAAATGGTTGCGTTTGATTGAAAACATGGCTGCCAAGGGGCGGGGCATTTTTCCTTATATGTCTATATATGGCTATATATATATGTATCGCGTCATGTGAAAACCTGCCTTAATGACAAATGTTTCGATTTTTACTTTTAATCATTTTCTTACAGATTTTTTTCTCCTGGTTTCAAATCTGCAACACTTTTGACGGTGATAGAACAAATACTATGCGGAATTTAAATCTTTAATACCACACTTACGAAATAATTTCTATAATACGACGTCGTTGACATCGCGTATTTTTGGCGTTAATAACATTGTTTTGCAAGTAAATATTTTCGTGTTTTCTGTTTAATAAAGCATTTCAACTGCTCATAAGTAACAATCGGTAACATTTAGATATTTAACTATACCATTTAAATACAAAAATGATAAGTTAATAACAGTAAATGAATCCGTGAAGTGGTGAAACACAACAATATCCACTTCCACGATTATTTTTTTTGAGACATTTATTTCTCAATACTCTAAGTTGAGTATGTTGAAGTGTGCACTTATCAAACATCACAATCTTCCTGATGCACTAACACATCACGATGCACAGCGGACACGTAGGGGAAGATAATCTTCATCAGGTAAGCGCGACGCTGCTCCGACAACCCTGCAGCTGTGAGCGCGCGCGGTCTCTCCGTTGCGACGAAACCGGATTCTGATGTCAAAAGAATCTTCTTCTCTTCTGATCCATGTCGTTCTCTTGCGAAAACATATCCGGGACACTGTTGTTCAAATCTGATGTACTGATATTTCCTGCAATTAAATTATAATTATGTTAAAAGTCAATATAATGTACTGATACTTTATTTGTGCCGCTTTTATCAGTATACAAAATATAAGACTATATACAGCACGTATTAAGGGTAAACAATCAATACCGAATGCCCGGCAAAGCTCTGAACTTTGGCTGCAGGAAAGCGCGACAATTCTCCCACTGCTACTGGGAGTATTGGACGGAGGCGTTGGAGTTGGATGAATCATTCACGACGTCCGACAGGTGTGCAAGCGTACTGACATCGCAACGTCTAAACTGCTTTTTAATGGCTGCAAAGCCACTGTCCACGTTGCTGCGAACGTGCCCTGTAAAATAAGGAACTGGCTGCCTTTTTTTGTCAACATTAACTAGTATGCGTATAGTTTCATAATTTAAAGTTGTCATCCCTTTCTCAATCCCAATTTCCATACAACAAAAATTAACTGCACAATAATTATTCACTAATAGTCTGTGACGCGTACTGGGTGGAAACCGGAGTTCTACAAAAATGCTCAGAGTAGAGACTCTTGAGTTCCTAAACAAAATCAAATAACGTGTAACACATTTGTTTAAACATCGGCGAGCATTTAAGTGCATTAATTGTTACCAGAATTCTTAATTTGATAGGTTTACACGAATAGAGTTAGGGACTTCAATGTGTCAAAATCAAGTGTTTATGGAAAACACATTTATTATCGTATTAATAACGTACGAAAATCTAGATCGATTAAGCAGAAGGAAATGAAACAATTTCTTATTGATATATGCTGTTGACTTGACTATTTGAGCTTCTAGTTGCTATTAATTGGCCGCGTGTTTTATCAATTTTCATATGTTACATCACATCATTCACATGGTTGATAATTCCATCTTAAAATATTCCTGATTATCTTCAACCTTAATTTGAATATAAAATTATGTTTATACGCGTTATTCTTGCCACACTTATAAGCCCTGACGTAACACAAACAAAATAAGGAAAATTTCTAAGAAGCCGTGAACTGGATGACGCAATACAGTACTGGTTTCGGTAGCGTAGCTTATCGTTTTTACATAACGTCAAGTTACATCGTTGTTGTAAATTGCATATGGAATGAGTTTTTCTGTTAAAATATACACACATGAAATATTGCTAAAGAGTAAAAATAACATGCATTGATAACAACATGCAATTTTTTTAAGCAATGTGTGTTTTAAAGCGGTACAGTTTTTTTTATTTGTTCGTATCTCTACGCCCCTGGCAAACACTTTGCAGCGGTGAAAGAGAAAACTAAATTGCTGAACATACCCGGTAAGAGCAAGTTAACTAAACCATCATAAATTAAATTAGTCGTATGACTATCACTTAAAAATATAATGCATGCTTTTATTAGTAACAGTTTTTTTTATAATACAACAAAAAACTAGCATTAAATTTTTTGGAAAATTAAAATTGAACATATTCGACAAGGTCAATGCTGCCTCAGACAAAGCATAGGGTTGTTATAAGTTATGTAAATTATGGTAAGGCAGGCGATAAATAAAGACAGTGTCATAATAAGCAATTGATTAAGCTGCAAAATGGAAAATATACTTACATCTAGCTCTTGGTCCATATCACCGAATATTCATTTTGAATTAAACAAAATACAAACAACTTTGCGCGCAAGACATGTGCAAATGTCCACAAAAACACATAAAGTTATTTTGCAATTTTATTGATGACGTTGTAAATGTCATTAAGTCAGGTTTTCACATGACGCGATACATATATATATATTAAAGTAAAATCTTTTTAACACTCCAGAGGCCACATTTATTGTCCGATCTGCATGAAACTCGGTCAGAAGATTCATCACAAAAATATCTTGGACGAGTTAAAAAATGATGCCGGTTGGTTGAAAAACATGGCAACCACGGGGGCGGGCATTTTTCCTTATATGGCTATAGTAAAACCTTGTTAACACTCTAGAGGTCACATTTATTGTCCGATCATCATGAAATTTGGTCAGAAGATTTGTCCCAATGATATTTTGGATGAGTTCGAAAAAGGTTTTGGTTGCTTAAAAAACATGGCCACCAGGAGGCGGGGCATTTTTCCTTATATGGCTATATATGGCTATAGTAAAACCTTATTAACACTCTAGAGGCCACATTTATTGTCCAGTTTTCATGAAATTTGATCAGAATATTGGTGTCAATGATATCTTGGATTAGTTTGAAAATAATTTTTTTTGCTTGAAAAACATGGCTTCCAAGGGGCGGGGCAA
This sequence comes from Dreissena polymorpha, assembly GCF_020536995.1. Classification (NCBI taxonomy): domain Eukaryota; kingdom Metazoa; phylum Mollusca; class Bivalvia; order Myida; family Dreissenidae; genus Dreissena; species Dreissena polymorpha. Next base: position 27,950,423 of record NC_068369.1, read on the forward strand.
TTTTCCTTGTATGGCTATATTTAGTAAAATCTTGTTAACACTCTTGAGGCCACATTTACTGTCCGATCTTCATGAAACTTGGTCAGAAGATTCATCCCGATAATATCTTGGACAAGTTCAAAAATGATGTGGGTTGGTTGAAAAACATGGCTGCCAGGGGGCGGGGCATTTTTCCTTATATGGCTATAGTAAAACCTTGTTAACACTCTAGAGGCCACATTTATTTTCCCATCTTCATGAGACTTTGTCAGAAGATTTGTTCCAATAATATCTTGTTATCTCAGGTGAGCGACTTTGGGCCTTTCAGGCCTTCATGTTATAATTTTGGTATGGGAACGGGTCTGTTTTACGTCCTTTTTTACATAGTAGAAAACCTTCTGATATTCCACTCATTGTATTGTGCAAGCAGGCTGTGTGTATTGCTCTAAGGTACTGCAAAATAATTGTTATTTGTCTGCATACAATTTTGTTGTTGGTTAAAAAAATACTTTTGTGTACATTAATATCTGATTTTTGAAAAAAATAATTGGAATTTGCGTTGGTCGTTTGCGGATGTGTTTGTGTTGAATTTGTGGTTAGTCAAAACAATTGAATAAATGAACATTAATGTCCCAGGTATAATAATGATTTTAAAGTGTTTTTACCACGGCAGCAGTGTAACAGCTGATATGGATTTCCACACTGTGACTTCCGCAAGTTGCCCACAATCTATCTATCTTTCAATACTGCCGAACTTCCCTTGCGGGTATTACTGGCACATATGGACAGTGTCAAGTCCGTTTCCTGTGAAGAACCAGTACTTGGTGTCTATGGAGGAGATGATGAGAACCCTCCCCGAGTAGGAATCGAACCCACAAACTGCCGATCGCTAGGTGGACACCTCATCCACTACACCACCACGACCTCTTTCAAGAGTAACTAGGCCCGGATAAGGTGGGGATTAAACTAGGTCTGTAACTAAAAAATCTCTAACTTTCATGTAGGCACAAAGTAGACAGGGGGGGGGGTAAACCTGAACAATCGCAGAGCCCAGTCCTCGCCATAGCAAGGGGCCACACCCCCTGAATGATTTCCCCTTATAACCTACGTATCCAACTGATCTGTCCCCAATTTACAGGCCAGCCCTACATGAACCCCGATGGCTCGATGCACAAGTACATGCCAGGTCAGCCCCTACCACAGCAACAAGGGGCAACAACCCCTGAATGATTTCCCCTTATAACCTACATATCCAACTGATCTGTCCCCTATTTACAGGCCAGCCCTACATGAACCCCGATGGCTCGATGCACAAGTACATGCCAGGTCAGCCCCTACCACAGCAACAAGGGGCAACAACTCCCTCTCCCCAACCTCAGACGTTTGGAGTGGCTCAAGACTGGACAATTCAGGTAAAGTAGAATCATACAGAAGTATGGTATTATTTAACGAGTGTCTGACCATTAATGTTGGGTTTGTAGCTTACACAATAAGAAGAGATATTTAAATGATTTTCATATTTGTTTATTCGTTGGTTTTTATGCCCCCTTTCGAAGAAAAGGGGGCATATAGTGATTGGACTGTCCATTTGTCTATCTGTCTGTCTGTCTGTCTGTCTGTCTGTCTGTCTGTCTGTCTTTCCGTCACACTTTGCGTTAAGTTTCGAAAAATGCTCTTGACTTCTATGTCCCTTGAGATATAACCTTCATATTTGATATGCATGTGTATATGGACAAGGCCTTTCCATACGCACAAAATTTTTTACCCCTGTGACCTTGACCGTGAAGTTAGGGTCCGCATTTAGGTTTAAAAATCTGCGTTTAGGTTTCGAAAAATGCTCATAACTTCTATGTCCCTTGAGATATAACCTTCATATTTGGTATTCGTGTGTATATGGACAAGGCCTTTCCATACGCACAAACTTTTTTACCCCTGTGACCTTGAACTTAGGGTCCGCGTTTAGGTTTCGAAATAAGCGTTTAGGTTTCGAAAAATGCTCATAACTTCTATGTCCCTTGATATAAAACCTTCATATTTGGTATGCATGTGTATATGGACAAGGCCTTGCCATATGCACACATTTTTTTACCCCTGTGACCTTGACCTTGAACTTAGGGTCCGCGTTTAGGTTTCGAAATCTGCGTTTAAGGTTTTGAAAAATGCTCATAACTTCTATGTCTATTGAGATATAACCTTCATATTTGGTATGCATGTGTATATGAACAAGGCCTTGCCATACGCACACAAAATTTACCCCTGTGACCTTGACCTTGAACTAAGGGTCCGTGTTTAGGTTTCGAAATCTGTGTTTAGGTTTCAAAAAATGCTCATAACTTCTATGTCCCTTGAGATATAACCTTCATATTTGGTATGCATTTGTATATGGACAAGGCCTTTCCATATGCATAAAAAATTTGACCCCTGTGACTTTAACCTTGAAGTTACGGTCCGCGTTAAGGTTTCGAAATCTGCGTTTCGGTTTTGAAAAATGCTCATAACTTTTATGTCCCTTGAGATATAACCTTCACATTTGGTATGCATGTATATATGGACAAGGCCTTTCCATACGCACACAAATTTTGACCCCTGTGACCTTGACCTTGAACATAGGGTCCGCGTTTAGGTTTCAAAATCTGTGTTTAGGTTTCGAAAAAAGCTCATAACTTCTATCAAGCGTTTATAGGGGGCATAAGTCATCCTATGGTGACAGCTCTTGTTTAATTTGTATGTTATATATTTTATAATGTCTGATATAAGACGTTTGTTGAACATCCACAAATCCACAGCGTATACATGTACAATATTAAAAGGTCAAGTTAGAAATTACTGTCCATGTAAATATAAGCCAGTTAAAGGAATGGAATATAAGCTGTATATTTTATAAAAATATATAAAAAAAATATATAAAAAATATATGTAAAAATGACATCCTCTGGGAAAACCAGGCTTAATGCATATGATTAAAGTGTTTTCCTAGATGAGCCTGCTTATTCTGTACAGGCTAATAACGGATGACACTCTCCTCTTTTATTGTGTGTTTTGCTTCAAGAAAGAATCTTCTAAGCAAAAATTCAGTATAGGCGGAAAGTGTCATCCCTGATTAGCCTGTGCGAATTTCACACATGTACATAAAGCACAGTTTCCCAGAGCCAAGCTGAAGAAGGTGTTGAAGTTAACTCTGGTTTGTGTGTGTATACAGGACTCTCAGAACGGTGATCTGTGTCAGCAGATGTCGATGGTGAATGTGACCCCCCAGACGTCCCTGGATGGCGCAGGGAGTGGGGACGGGGTTATGGTCATGTCACAGCAGCCTGCAGGCTACACCCACAGCCACCAGCAAATGGCAGTACCAGCCCAGCAGGTGATCAGGGGTGTTCAATTAAAATTAGGACCAACAGTGTGTCTTTTTGTCCTCATTTGAAATTGCCTTTCTTTTTATGCCCCCTGATCGAAAGATCGGGGGCATATTGTTTTTGGCCTGTCTGTCTGTCATTCATTCATTGTATGTGTGTGTGTCCCAAAACTTTAACCTTGGTTAAAGTTTTGCAATAACTTTTGCATTATTGAAGATAGCAACTTGATATTTGGCATGCACATGTATCTCATGGAGCTGCACATTTTGAGTGGTGAAAGTTCAAGGTTATCCTTCATGGTCAAAGGTCAAATATATTGCTTCAAAGCGGCGCAATAGGGGGCATTGTGTTTCTGACAAACACATCTCTTGTTTTTAAATATTTACAATAAGATAAGGCCAATAGTAACCATATTATAGTGTCTTTGTTTTCAAATGCCACCCAATTGGTTATTTAAAATAAGATAAGGCCAATAGTAACCATATCTTAGTTTCTTTGTTTGCAATTAATGCAGCACAACTTTAATGTATATTTAAGCAGAGGATCATGGGTGTTCTAATAAGTTTTAATTTTTATGCCCCCTGTAGAGTGGCATATAGCCGTTGAACTGTCTGTCCGTCCTTTTGTCTGTCTGTCTGTCCGTCCGAAAACTTTTACAATATTGAAGAAATCAACTTGATATTTGGCATGCATGTGTATCTCATGGAGCTGCACATTTTGAGAGGTGAAAGGTCAAGGTCATCCTTCAAGGTGAAAGGTCCAAAAAAAATAATCCAAGGGAAGTAACAAGCTTTAAAGGGAGATAATTTCTTTTATCATTTGGCAAGTACAGACCATTTTCACAAGGGAAGTAATATTTTTTAAAGGGATATAATAAAAAAAAATCAAAGTGGGCAATAGGGGGCATTGTGTTTCTGATAAACATCTCTTGTTTTATTTTATTTAAACCAATTTATTTTAGCTTGATTGCATAGAAGGTAAGCATTTTCCAAATGCCATTGAATCCATTTACTGGTTAGAACCAGTACTTGGTGTCTGTTTGGGGAGATCTAAAGAATGATCCCACGGTCGGGATTAAACCTGTGACCTTCTGGTCGCTAGGCGGACATTATATTTACAGCACCCTCAAGTGAGATAAGGGCTAACAGTAAACATATCTTTGTTTCTTTGTTTACAATTACAGCCCAACTTTTTCTTGAAGTTCATATCTTTTATTTATGTCTTTATCATAGTTTATCCTTTAAAAATTGGCAAACATTTTACAATAGCTGTGAGTAAAGTCTTGTCCCAGATTAGCCTGTGCAATCTACACAGGCTGTTCCGGGATGATACTTTTCTTTGTTATGAAATTTTCGTTTAATGGATCTCTTCTGAAAATGATTTCAGTATAGGCAGAAGTATCGTCCCAGGCTATTCCGGGATGATACTTTCCTTTGTTATGGAATTTTCGTTTAACGGATCTCTTCTGAAAATTATTTCAGTATAGGCAGAAGTATCGTCCCAGATCAGCCTGTGCAGACTGCACAGGCTAATATGAGGTAACACATTATGCACATGAATTAAGCCCCATATTCCCAGAGTGTCTCAAATTGAATATTTGTCTTTCAGACTTTGTATTATCAGAGCTCGCCATGCCAGCAACCCGTGCGGTACATGTGCAGTATGAACTACTGCCCCCAAGGTCACCAACACCAGTCGGGCTTTGGGCCTGGCCCAGGGGTGGTGCCCGTTGATAGTGGAAGTCAGGGGGTCACACAGGGTCACGCCCACCAACAACAGTACTGTCCCCAACAGTACGTGCAACAAGGTTTCCATGGTAACCAATCCATGTACTCGTTGACTTCACCCAATCAGTGTCAGAACCCCACTTTAAGTGGGTCCCAAAGTTGTGATTATCAGTGCGCGTACAATGTGACAAGCCCTGTGGAAGGGAGTGGCAATGTGAACTTAAATGCGGGCGGATTTAGCTACCCAGTAACTTATGGTGGTCAGCAACAGCAGAGTTTTGTGAGTGGCGTGCATCACCAGCCTGCGCCGATGTTTTACACGTATCAAAACAACCAGCAATCAAACATGGCGGGAATGGCCCCTTCGTATATGTACGGGGCCCCCCAGGGGGCAATGTATGCCAGCTCTAGTCCTCCCACCGAGAACAATCAGTCTTCAGCTACATCAGCAGCAAACGTGCCACAACAACAGCCGCAGCAGCTATCTGGGAACCCGATGAACAATATTGTAACTACGCATGCGGCGCTTCCTCTGAATTCTATGAACTCAGTGAATGTAGCGCCCCAGCAAGGAGGGGGTATAGTTGGTCATGGCCTAGGTCAAGGTCAGGGGCAGACTATGACTATAGCGAGTGTGAATCCTGGGGTGACCTCCCCAGGGGGTCAATATGTGAGCTTCCCTTCAGTGCACAATCCCTCACAGCAGTACCATCAAGGACAATCATTCTCGGGTGGTCAACTGCGTGCCGTCGCCCCGCAGTTTGTTCCCATGGCAGCGGGTCATAGCGGTCTACAAATGGGGGCCATGTCGCCGATGGTGCAGCAACCATTTCATCAGGTCTACAGGCTGAATATGCAAAACCCTATGCATTTCTCACAATGGCAATGTGGGCAGTCGAACCCGCAGTCTTTAGTTCTTTCAGCGCAGGCTGTGAATCGGTCGCCCGGGCATCTAGGCTCGGGGCCAGGTCATGTGACGGTCAGCGCCAAGGGTCTTCAGTCCGAGGGAAAGCCCGACAGTGGGGCACTTGAGGGTGGGGATGGTAACAACCCTGGGGAGACAGGACATGGGTATGGACCTGTGAATCACAATACAGGTAGGTGCATAGTCATTCAGTGGGTTTGTGGTCTTGACTTCTATATTCATGTTAAAAAATCAATTTAACTGATTCATTAGCCTGTGAATGATTTTCTTTAGTTTTTTTGTAGCTTCTATTTGCTTGGTGTTGTAGATGATGACATCCTTATTGCATAATTTACTTTTTATAAAATGGAAGCCTTCACTAAGTGTTTCTCATACTGCCTATACAGTGATTTTTAAGGTAATAATTGGGCCCCATTCACAATCGGAAAAGTATCTATATTTTTCCCAAATGCCAGCCTAAAAGTCCTTGTTAAAGTTTGTTTTTAAATAAATCTAAACTTTTAGTTTATCACCCTTTCCAACCATATTAGTTGAACCATAGTTAATATGTAAGTACAGCGTGTGTTTCGATATAATAATTATTTTAGATTATTCCAAATGTTATTTTTGTTTTTATTGTAATATATAAGGCTGAATGAATGTTTGAATAAAGGAACTGAAGAAGAAACAGCACAGTTTAGTCACTTACTAAATGTCTATACATAGTTTACCATCGAATGATGATATTTCACGCGAGAGATTACCCTGTCCTGCCTCACAACAATACTTGATAGTTCTTCTCTTGGCTTATGTATATTTATGTTTTTTTTTACTAATGCTAGGTGACCCTCACCCTCAATTCCACCAAGGTCAGCGATTGGCTAATCAACAGGCTACACTCCAGTCACAACTGAATACTAGAAGGTAACACTGCACTAAGAATAGGCCCATCTCTTTTGTTATAGGAGATAGTATTTATTTTTGACTTAAAAGTGAAGTTTTAGAAAACAGCAGTGAGATCAAATTTTCACAGAGAAAAAGTGTATTTTAACTAGAAAAATACTTAATTAAATCATGCTCATTAACACCTATACTTGGGCAGTGAAACATGAGCAAAGTTTAAAAAAAATAAGGGAAATATGGTGATTATTAAAGTTAATAATCACACTGACATCAGCAGGAATTCGACTTTTTATGCACTGCAAACACATAGAACAAGATTTGAAGCAGAGATACTGCTTAGTGACTTAAAAACAAAATAAGCCCAGAAAAATATGTTGTTGTTTTGGAATTCCCACGTTTCTTATCTTTCATATGCTTTTGTTTAAATTTGTTGTATAGGTTGTTGTTAAATGTAGTTTGCACACAATTCTGATTGCTTTTTGCACTAGCCCCTTTGCTTTGATTCTCAAGATTTTTACTATTCCCCCAACTCTCTGTTCATTTTGTTAAATCCAGAATATTCACAGGTTTCTTGTAACATTCAGACAATTTTAAAGTTTTGTTAAACAACTACTTGAGATTATTTTTACATGTAAAACCTTTTGAAAAACCTTGTTACCATTCTAGAGGTCTTATTGTTCTACTCAAAATTGAGATTAGGTTCACAGGTAAGACCTTTTGTTCAACTGTTCAAGAGGCCTTATAAATGACTGTATCTAGAATAGACTTGATCAGAATGTTTATCTGATAACATCTATTTGGAGTTTAGTTGTTGGTCATGTATCCAAAAATATTATTATTCTGCAGAATCTTATTAGAAAACAATCCTACCACTTAAGAGGCAACATTAATTACTAAATCTTGATAAAATTGTTTATTTAAAAATATTTAGGTCTTGCTTGCACCTTCCTCCTAAAACTAGGTCACCAAGTTAAATTTTAGAATAACCTTTCTGCCTTTATAGAGGCCACATTTATGACCTAATCTTCATAAAACTTGGTCAGAATGCTTATTGTGACAATATCTAGGCCAAGTAAGAATCAGGGTCAAAAACTAGGCCACAAGGTCAAATCTTAAGAGAAACCGTGTTACCACCGTTGAATCCATATTTATTACTTAATGTGTTTATCCAAACAATATCTTGGTCATGTTTGAATCGAAGGGTTTATTTAGCAGAATCTAATAAAAAAATCTTACCACTTTAGAGGCAATATGTATTACTAAATCTTGATAAAATAGTTTACTTAAATGATATAGGCATTGTTTAAACTTTGGCTTCAGGCTGGGTCAATAACTAGGTCAAAGGTCAATTATTTGACGATTGGTGTACATCAAACTCAGCTATTCAGGGCAATTACGGCCATCTTGTTTGTTGTAGACTTTCGTCTTGCTTTCTGCAAGGTTTCGCATAGTCGCACTTTTATTCTCTCTGCATTCGTTCCCATATTTTGTTTGTGTCACAGTTTGTTTTTCTTCATTTCCTCTATCTAGTAGTCCAAACTCAGTGAAAACGTGGAAATCTAAATCCAACACCAGCATAGACAGTTCAACATCTGACGGAAGTAACAGTGTAAGTGCTGTGTAACCTTTTATTTGTTAAAGCCTCTTAAAAGTTACAGTCAATGACCCTGATTAACCCTTAGCATAAGGAATAATCAATTTTTATTTCAAGTGTATGAACACATTTATTTCTTTTTCACATGATACATTAGTCTTGTCAACTAGTTATCTTTTATTTGTGCAGTTTCATATATCATGGGCTTATACCAACTTATCAGAAATTGCAAATATTTTCAATCCTTCATTGAATCGTTTTTGTATATTAACATTTTTACTGCTAATATCTTGCTTTTAGTGTTGTTAAGTTGTTGATTTTTTTTTTATCTTTTCAATCATTGTCTTTATATGAGCAGCGTTCTGGGAATATGGGGCTAAATGCATGTGCCTTAAGTGTCGTGAAGTTTGCACAGGCTCATCCAGGTCAACACTTTCTGCTTTTATGTAATATTTCATTTGAAGAAAGTCTCTTCCAACAAAAATCCAGTTTAGGCAAAGTGTTTACCCTGATTAGCCTGTGCTCACCTTAATCATATGCTTTAAGCCCCATTTTTCCAGAATGTTGCTAATGAGTCTTGTCTTTATTGTAAAGATACATACCACATAGGATTGAAAGTGATCATGACTAGTATTGAACATATTAAGCTACTTAGAGCCCCATCACATGCCTCTGATAAATGTTAAATGACCTGATTTATTGCCTCCCTGAAATACTAGTAAATGTGGACTGTCCTGATATACTGACTCTGAAATATTGATAAATGTTGTCTAACCTGATATACTTACTTGCTGAAATATTGGCAAATGTGGACTGTCTTGATATACTGACTCTGAAAAATTGATAAATGTTGGCTAACCTGGTATACAGAATCTCTGAAATATTGGTAAATGAGGAATGACCTGATATATTGACTCACTGAGATAGTGGTAAATGTTAACTGACCTGATATACAGACTCTCTGAAATATTGGTAAATGTGTACTGATCTGATATACTGACTTGCTGAAATATTGATAAATGTGGACTTACTCGATATACAGAATCTCTGAAATATTGGTAAATGTGGAATGAACTTATATATTGACTCACTGAGATATTGGTAAATGTTAACTGACCTGATATACAGAGTCTCTGAAATATTGGTAAATTTGGACTACCCTGGTATACTGACTTGCTGAAATATTGGTAAATGTGGACTGACATATTGGTAAATGTAGACTGAACTATTGGTAAATGATATACATACTCTGAAATATTGGTAAATGTGACTGACCTGATATACAGACTCTCTGAGATATTGGTAAATGTGGACAGACCTGATAAACTAACTACCTGAGATATTGGTCCTTGTGGACTATCCTGATATACAGACTCTGAAACATTGGTACATTTGGACTGTCCTGATATATTGACTCACTGAGATATTTGTAAATGTGTACTGACTTGATACACTGAATCTCTGAAAGATTGATAAATGTTGGCTGACCTCAAATACTGAAATATTGTTAAATATAGTAAAAAGTTCGGAAAAGAGCAAGATACAAACAAACAAAACTTGTGTTTATGCTTTTGTTTTTCCATATTTGTATACCACTCCGATATGCACTAAGACACGTTTGAAGTCCCTTAAAAAACAAATTAAATTAAAAACCTTTCTTACAAGATACAAGTTTTAAAGACTTCATTTCCAACTCTTTGGTTGAGCAGCAAACAGCATGAAACCTGAACAGACTGCAAGTTATTCATAGGCTGTTATGGTTTTATGCTGGGCGTTTTTGTCAATTTTACTTTGCTTGTGAGCGGGAAAGGGTTTAATGAGTCGTGTTCTGAGAAAACTGGTCTTAATGCATGTGCGCAAAGTGTCATCCCAGATTAGCCTGTGCAGTCCGCACAGGCTAATCAGGGACGACACTTTCCGCTTTTATGGTATTTTTAGTTTCAAGGAAGTCCCTCCTTGCTGAAAATCAAGTTAAGGCGGAAAGTGTTGTCCTTGATAAGCCTGTGCGGACTGCACAGGCTAATCTGGGATGACACTTTACGCACATGCATTATGCCCAGTTTTCTCAGAAGGCGGCTCAAATGTTTTCCTATTTGTTTCAGAATGTGGCCATGGGTAGGTTATGATCCTCACTATGGAACAATGTGAAGGACATATTCCACCACCAAACAAGCATGGCAGACACTACCCTGCCAACACAGCACCCTTCCAGAAAACGCCTGGTCTCAAATGGAGCCAGAAGCAAGCCTGACCCTCTGACGGCAACCCCTCCCCACCCTCCATCCCTTTTTAGGGCAGTGTCTGGGACTTTAAAATGGCTTCCCTCCCAACCATCACAATGCTTAGTGTAAAACGGTCAATCCTTTTAATTCTTTGTGAAAAAAAACTTTGTGACTCTGTTATGTTGATGTCTTGCAAAATTGAAATCTTGTAAAATGGTAAATATTGGTTCAATATTTTAAGTTGTGCTCTTCTGCTAACAGCAATTTGTAGATTTTAAACTGGAACTTTGATCTGAAATGCTTACTTGACTAATATTTCAGACTTTCATGGAAAGCTTTTTAAAAACTTACTTTAAAGCAATTTGATCTGATTTTGTTTTTCATTAACTACCAGATAAGATTTGCAGGAGGATCTGTTTTGAAAACCGACCGTTTAGCAAACTTTACAATAAGGGTGTAATCAAGTGATAGTTAACATGGCGACGTACATGCCTTGACCATTTTTTAATTACGCTCACTTTCTAGCCACATCAGTCAGAAAGTGATAAGGGTTTATCTCATATTATATCTCGACTTAACTTGCTGCAAATTTTCTTAATGGCGATGTAATTAGGTCATCTCACTAAGAACATTTCCAGCAAGGAAAGTCAAGATATAAAAAGAATGTTAATATGCTTTCTTTCTAAAATGGCTGGAAAATGAACGTCATTAAAAAATTAAACAAAAGAAATAAGGGGTTTTAAATGGTGAAAAAAATCTCGGCACGGATGTCGCCGTCTCGACTATGGTGTGATTACTCCCTCTGAACGATGCTAACAAAATAATTGTGAAGTCCAACAATTATCAGCTGCCATGTCACAGTTGCATCATCAATTCTTGATAATTGCTGGTCTTAAGTTGGTTTCTGCTTGTGGTGAACAAGGCCCTAGTTTGTTCACTTGTTTTTTTGCAAATGTTCGTGTCCCACAAGTGAGGAAATGAGCACGTTCTGGTAAAACTGGGCTTAAAACATGTGCTTAAAGTGACTTTTCACAGATTTTGGCATGTTTTGAAGTTTGTCATTAAATACTTTTAATTGGTTAATGTAAACATTGGAACTAAATATATTGGGTAAAAAACTAGAATAAAATCAGGGCTATAGATAACAAGCGTACTTGCGTTATTATGCAATTAAAATAACCATAAACGTAATTAAATTCAAAATTAAGTTACAAAAACGCAAATACAATTTTAATAACGTAATTCCAGTAAAAAACCTTGCATCACGAAATGCAATTCTTACGAACACCTGGCGTATTTTTTAGACTTGTTATTTTTGGTACAAAAATGTATTGGATAGTTTATATGCCGTCCTATGAAGAAAAGAAGGCAGTCTTTTCCAGCGGTTATCAATCTTTGGGGTATTATTGTTATTATTTGTAGACCCGTCCGATTTCTACTTTCATTTTCAAGGTATTCAACTCAAAATGACTGAAAAACGGGGTGCATCGCTTTGCACAGCCATAACTTCATCAATTGTACAGCGTTTTTCACAAACTCAGTCTTATTCAACGCAAAAATGAATTAACTTTGATCAGAAATTCAGTAATTGTTTGTTGTAATGTACAGGTACCTTTTTGAATTCCATTTGTATAAATAATATAGTAACCTTAGTAATATAGTAGATTTTTATTATATTATATATGTCATAATACATTCCCTAAATTACCCAATTGAGTTAAAAACCGGAGGTGGAAAACCCAATTAAGCTCAAAAGTAGGGGGTGAAAATTTTTGCTAAAACTCTATTGAGTTTACAGAAAAACATTGTCAAAAACAGGGGTGCATCACCCAATATACCCCAAAAGTTATCTATAGCCCTGTAAAATTTAAGTAAGAAAAAAAGTTATCAACAACTGGGCTCAAACCACTCACCTTTGGAGTTACAGTTTATCGCTGAAACCACTTGGCTATTCATGCTCATATATTTTATATAGTGATGTATTTTTATCTTATAAAAGCAACCATTGGCATGTAAAAAAAAATATAGATAACAACAGAACTCTCCAAATTATTAAATTATTTAAGCGTTTGTAATGCTTTATAATTTTCAGATTTTTTAATCGTCAAAAGATTCATATAATGAAAATTTTAGAGCATGGCTAATGTTCAGTATTACTGTTTCCTTGCAAATATTAATTTTTATGCCCCCGAATCGAATGATCAGGGGTATATTGTTTTTAGCCTGTCTGTCTGTCTGTCATTCGTCATTCTGTCACCAAAACTTTAACCTTGCATTATTGTTTTGCAATAACTTTTGAAATTTGAACATAGCAACTTCATATTCGGCATGCATGTGTATCTTATGGAGCTGCACATTTTGAGTGGTGAAAGGTCAAGGTAATCCTTCAAAGTCAAAGGTTAAAAAAAAAGCGGCGCATTAGGGGGCATTGTGTTTCTGACAAACACATCTCTTGTTTTTTTCAATTTTGTCTATTTACCAAAACATGAAAAGGTTCCTTTTAAGTGTCATCTCAAATTGGTTTTTGCAATCTGCACAGGCAAATCAGTGGCCACACTTAAATTTGCCTTTATGGTACTCTTTCGTTAAAAAAAGTATCTTTAAAAAAAAAAATCTACCTCAGGCATGTCATCGCTGCTTATAAGTCTGTGGGGACGGAAGGCTATTCATGGATAACACTTTGCACACATGAATTAACCCTTTCCCCCATCAGAAGCAAAGTGCTTTTGCAACCAGCATGAAACCAGAACAGCCTGTGATTAACTCGCAGTCTGTTCAGGTTTTATGCTGTTTGCTGCTAATCATTCACTGAGGGTTGGAAATGGTGCCTTTAAAACTTGAATTTGTAAAGAAAGGTATTTATTTAAATGTAACACTAGAAATGCGTCAAAATACAAATACGTATCTAAAAGTGGTTAATGGTTAAGCTCAATTTTCCCAGAACAAGGCGCTTATAATCTGTGTCTTTTTCAGCAGGGTATCTAGTCCCTTGTCTTCACAGACATGTGCCGTTTCATCTTAATTACACATGTGTTATGTGAAACAAAATAATGTCAGTACATTTTCCTATTTTATTAAGATACTAGTGTCATCACTTAAAGATTATGAACCTTACTTGACAGAAATGTTGTACAGATTATGTCGTAGAATTATGTGCAAAAACTTTATAACTGAACATTTGCACGCGTCTCTCAGAATGGTTGTTAAATTGTTTGTTATCAAGTGCAGTTAAGAGATAGGCTGTTCAATTTTATATATATATATATATTTACTCAACCGTACCATTGCTGTACATTTTATTGAGTGTTTTAACGTTATTGCAATTTATTTTGTGTAGAAAATCTGGAGAACATACAAACAATTCGGGTCATAACATATCAACTAACGTTCTCCATTTGCATATGTGTAATATATTTACTTTAGTGATGTACACATTATAACGTTCAGGCAAATGGCAAGTGTTAATTTTTTAGAACGCTTATAGAAATTATTTTGCTACAAAAACTTGAAACAAATGACTTGTATTATTTCTACTTAATGTTAAGTAGGATTTTATTATGTTTACATCTGCAATGTTTACCTTTCACAGATATACACACCAGTGGTGTAATTTCCAAAAGAACAACACTTTACGAGCCTACATTTAGCCCAGTTTTCCCACATCGAGGCTCAATTTGTTTCAATAATGCTTACAATTTTTTTCACTTTTGTGTTCACTAAAACTCATTTCATGTGTACATTTATTTATGGAAAAGCCAAGTTATACCAAGTGCTTCAGTATAGGAATGGATTATACATTTTGAATGGAAGAAATAATGGGTGCAATTAATTTCTTCCTCAGATGTGCAATTTTATGTTTTGTTTATTTTTCATTTCCATTCCTGTTCACAAAAAAAATATAAAGAATACAATGGTAGTGTTATTGTGAACTTCAATTTATCAGATGAGTTGAAGAAAGGTGTACACGGCAAGGCTTGATATTCATCCTGCAATATTAAAAAAAATCTTTGGTGAGACAATCCAAATATAAGTGTTTAATTTTTAAAATGCAAAAGCCATAACATAAATGGTTTACTGAACCTTGCTTAGTAATTAAAACTTTATTTTTGATATCTGTCCCAGTTTCGTTATGAGAAAAACTCCTCAATAATTGAATGAGAAAGTCAAAAGGGGAAATATTGCTATATGCTTGCATTAAAATTTATGCAGCATTCCCAATTTTACAAATAATTTATATGTTTGTTAAAGCATAAAATCTTGTTTCTCCTGAGCAAAAGACCAAAAACAAAGATGGCTGCAATTTTAAATGGACAAAACTGTTTGCCCAATGTCAAACAATATTAACATCTCTTCTTTGACTCCCTTTTTAGTAACTGGCATATAGAAATCAAACCTATACTGGCGTATAATCAATCGTCTTCAAGCTGTAATTGTATTTGACCATTTACCGCAAGTTATAGAAGAACAAGAAGTCATCTGTATACATGAACAAGCAATTTAAAGTCTGGTGGATATATTAAGCACAAGTTTACATGACACACAGGTTTGTTTTCTATAATTTAATTTAACTGTAGGATTAAAGAAAATTCCAGAAACACTATCAGGAGAGAAATCATTTTACAATCATCAAGACTAGTATATAAAGCAAGTAATGTAAGCCTTATACTGTCCAAAGTTAGACATATGTATGATAAATATTATTGGTAAATTACTTGACAAATAACGGTGATGTAAACATTTTTGTTTAGGAAAAGGTACATTAAATAAGTCACTGCTTAATATTATGAAATTTAATTACTTTGTGTATGCTCAAACACGTTTGATATTATAGTGCGAACCAGTAAATGGCAAAGTGTTTTCTTTTAGTAAAACAAAAAGTGTAAACCATCTATGTTCCATCCATGTTCTTGCTGTGTTGATATTATTGTTTGAAAAATGATTTATTTGTACATGAATTTATTACATGTTCACAGCAATGAAGTCATGTTAGTTTAATTTTAGATGGTACAATAGTTGATCAGTTGTTGGTAGCGAAATGCTGTAAAACATTGTACCAAATATGTGTCCCAAAGAGTTTATGTTTATTTTATAATTTAACTAAAATATTTTAAATTTATACTGTTTTTCTTTTCTTAACTGACTATTTTAAGTCTATTGATTATAAAAATATGGTACATGCAAAAAAAAATGCAGCAAGGCAAACGAAGCTCCAGCCCAGCCTGCGCATCTGCTCAGTTTAGCCTGTCCACTATTGAGCCCACAAAACCATCCATGACTTTTTAGCCGACAGAATATCTCCTGATCAGAATGCGTGCTTGCCGCATATTGCTTAAGACACATTTTTGCATTATGGGACTAAAATAATACTACACTTGTAGAAGTTTTTTTTTTTAATCTATGACTCTGTAACAGTTTGTCATAAACTGTATTATGAATTATTGTTGGAGTCTACTTGCTAAAGTGTGTATTGTGAATTTCATGAAGTCCATAAATACACATGCTTGTGTTTTTTGTTCAGTGCAATATGACTTTTGTTTACCGTCACTGATATAAGTTAATTTTTTTATGTTTTGATACCTTGTTAACGAAAGTGAGTCATAGCAATTCTTGGTGCATCGAACATTTTGTATGTGTGAAGTTTTATATCGATCAAGTGTTAAGTTTGGACGTGGTATAAATAAATATTCCTTACAGAGTATGTATTGTTGATAAATGGTGTTAATTGTTATATTTTCAAAGTACACGATTGCTATTTTGCCATTATTTTCGTAGTGTGCTTATTATTGACACCAGCTGACAAACAAAATCATCAGGGTTTTAGATTATTGTTAAATATAAAAAGTTGCCTTTAAATTCTCTTAACTATATTGAGCATTTACTGTTTTAAGGGATTTACACATGCTCTTATTCACATCCATGTCTCTAGAATGAATACACATGGAATATTACATGACTGTGGTGTTTCGATTGGTTTTATCACACCAGTTGATTGTAGAAACAATGCTTTTCAGAAGTGGCAACACAAGTGAAATTCAATTTCACACATCTAGTAGGATACAAAACCATATCGCAAGTCGAGCAACAAATGATGTATAAACTCTAAACATAACATTATATTGAACTACATGAATGTTTAAATACTATCACGACGTCATAATGATGTGCATATTAATTAGGTCAGTTATAAGTCAAGTTTTTCAATTAGAACATATTTTTGCGATGAGATATGGAATTAGTATAAGGTCTTGGATTTGATATCAAAAGTGCACCAGTATTTCAGTAAGATGATCTATAGGTATTTTAATATTATAATATTATTCTAGGTATCTCTTTGCCCCAAAAAGATCAATACTATTCAATTGAATTTTGAATCCTGTGGTATTAATATATATCTGGACATTGTTTCAAATATTAATCAATTGTAGCAAAACTGCACAATTTTGGCGATAAAATTTTTACAATTTTTGTTGGGTCTCAATAAACAATATTTCGATTTTGTATGAGATGATATCTTTTGCTTTGCGTAAACCTTTATAATTTTCGGTTATTCATTTCTTTTGAACATCTCACCTCACCTACTGGCTATATTCTGGTATAAGACAAAACTCTTTTAAAAACATGCATGGATGATTTCATATCTCCAATATTTATTACACTTGTACTTTTGATAGATAATTATCATTTGTTGATTTTATATAAGTTGTTCGAAGTTACTTGTCAGTGTCTTTGATGGATTCCCCAAGAATTGGGTGTTCTTGTCACTGGGAAAATCGCTGCGATTCAGCCCCAAGCATGATTTTGTCACTGGGGTCATCGCTTTTCCTATGTGTAAATTAACTGTGCAACTTTCTACCAAACTTTGCCAAACGTGTTGTTTATTTTGTTGCTCAAGTGTTTTGTATTGTATGAATATGGTTAGAATGTACAAGAACTATTGCGTAACTGTCAGTGACAATTTGTCTTCAACTGCACATGATTTGTCGAAAAGTGTTTTACGGTTTGTACATTTTTAGAGCAACTTTTAAAATTGCAGATGTTAAAGAAATCTAATATAAAGCGAGAATAAGAAAATATACTACCGAGCTTAAATACCATTTTCAGTTTTTAAAATGTATTGTTTGTATTTATGTACTTTTCTCTCGAAATACCGTCTTAAATTGAAGTTTGTTTCTAGATATATTTCATATCATACTGTTCACAGCGATGAAACTTTGCATCCATGATGTATTTTTAGTTGTGAACATAATGTGTTAACTGTTGATATATGAAAAATTATGTTCATAGCGATTTTATCTTCTGTTGTTTTCAAACCCGTGTCATTTGCCAGTGCCCACTATACACACAACTAGAAACACCGCCTGTGTTGCGAGGGGCGAATCCGATATGAGATATATGCAGATCGAAATAAAGCGTGATGCACGTGTTAGTGTTCCGTTATTGACTTACATCTAATGTAAAAGTGGTGGGAAATAATTTGCAGCAAGCAATATCGTTATCACAATTATGTAGTTCAATAAGATGTATTATAATGTTGCAAATACGACGCAAATGTTTGACAATCCATTATTTATGAACGCTTTTAAAACCTCTTACACACGTGGACTTTTGGTTTAGTGTTAGGTGGATATTACTTACGAATGGTAAACCATTGAAAGAAGCATGTTAATCTCAAATGTAGGCGGGGCTAAAATTGTGTTATCAGTCAGGGACATGATAATTTTGGAAATGGGCCGAGTTAATAAGTGGTATCGGTCAGTGGTATAAAACAATATAAAAAGATTGAGTAAACGTCTCCGATGCAATTATGTAATAGTGGCATAATAAAACAAATGTGTATGACATTAAATATATATATTATACTGTACAGGCGGAAGAATAGTCGAGCGCGACCGTTGTATATTGGTGATATTGTGTCCAAGTTTTGGTTCCTCAAAACGCTTCAAGCGCAAATCAAATAGCACCCTCAAGAACATGTTTCCAACAATATATTCAAAACAACGCCAATGCAAACAACTGAAACACAACAAATGATAAAGACAAACAAATAGATTGATATCAATATAGTTTCATAAACGTATGCTGATAAATGTTCGTGTCAAATTGTTGAATCAACATTTGACGTCAGTTCCGGGTACATTTACATCGACAATTTATGTTTCCAATGGTTATAGAAAAGCATAACTAAACAAATCTGTAAACGTTAATTGTGTCATCCGAAACCTGTACATAGAGTCTGTCTTTACCCTTCATCTTAGAAAAAGCAACGGAACCGAACACTTTCCCGGTGGGCGGGGATGCCAGATTCGCGCCTATCACGTCCCCTCTGCGGTTGATCTGAACAACGGACGATCCGCATGATACGAATACGTTGTCGTGGTCATCCGACGTTAAACTTTTAGGGGTAGCTGGGATTTTCAAGACGTCATCTTCCGTCTCCGGCTTGTCGGCAGGCATGTTTGATTCGTGGGCCACCTTTAGGCCAACAAGGTCTACAGTTATAACACAACCGTTTTTCGTGTCGGAGATCGACAGGTATTTCCCGTTTCTCGTTGCGCAGACATGGTATAACGAATTGTTTGCTATCTCTGATGTGAACGGGTTGAGCACTTCCAGTTTAAATTTGAGGTTACCTCTGTAATCCATCAGCCGCAATTCCCATGTCACGTCCGTGAATTTGGATATGATAGCCAATCCGTACTTCCAACAAACCAATCCTTCGATCCGTCTCATGTCAACATTGTATTTCTTTGTGAGTGACAATCCTTTGTTTCCTGATATTTCATAAATATGGCGTGGTGTTGCAGCGTAAAGATCGGTCGGGCAAAGGTTGGATGCGGTGATATCGACGATTCGGTTGTGAAACTGAAGTGCTGCCTTGCATCGAAACATTCTTCCGTAGAGCTTTATATTATTGTTGTTTTTGTCCAAAACTAATAGCTTACCATTTAGCAACGTAATAATCTTTTGTATGATCACATTCTTTTCTCCACTGGGGAATGGAATGGCAAGGCATTGTTCTTTCACAAGTTCTAAAGCCTTTAACTCTGTCTCTATTTTCGCTGTTGTAACTATCTGAACGTCAGCCGATGTTCTCCTGTAAGAAGAACGACTTTTAATAATTCTTGTTATTTCCACGTCGTTAAGTCTCTGGATTGCTCTTGCTGTTGGGTGTCCTTTAAGCGAGTATGTTTTAGCATCTTCTTTCACACCATACCTCGTTCTTAAGGTTTTTAACTTCCTGTTCTCGTGAAGAGTATCTAGGATTTGTTTCTTGCCAGCATAGCCCATAGGCTGGTGTTGTTCCAAATAAGGACTTTCTAACATCCGTTCTCCAATCGGCTTTGGTTGGACCAAGTATGGAAGCGACGCAACGCTGGAGCGGGGCCATTTCGGGTTAGTAACATACGTGACTGCTAGATTTTTCTTTGGGCCGGGATATAATGTCGGCAGGATGGTTTTCAATGCGACTCTGTACGGATTATTTTCATCATGGTGGACAATTTGCTTAAGCTTCTTTCGCTTGCTAACCGACGAAATCTGGCTTCCTTCAATATCCACGGCTGTCGCTCCACCAAGGAATTGTCTGGACGAAACTGATTTTCTGTCGAAAAATTTTGTATAAAACAAACTTTGGATTATCCTGTGTCGCTTAAATATTCGTTTACCAACATGATCCAGGGCACATTTACTGCAAAGAAAGTGTGTGCAATCCATGCAGTATGCCGTAGCCTTGACATGTTTGTTGACTGCCAATTCGTTTTTGCAGTAACATGCAAGAATTTCATGAGTCGATGTGGTATTATCCATAGTGTGTAACGTAATGCACGTGTTACACAGGTACTTTTGACAGACTTTGCAAAAGCCAGAACTATGCACATTGCTGTCTGGCTGTAGACAACTAGAGCAGATCAGCGATGACTGCTTTAGAACATCAGAGCCCATAAAGTCCGGCCCGTATCGAGATTTTCTGTCAATCTGAACTACAAGGCCTCCTTTAACGGACATTCCCGAAGTGTCTCCCGTCGGCATTTCTGTTATTGTGCCACTCAAATCGACACTGTCTTGAGTAATTTCAACTTCCATTGACGGGGCATTCACATTTTGATCGTAAACCTTTTTAGCCGACGCAATGATGTCCTTCAATGCTTGCTCGTCATTTTCTGAAGAGTTTACAAATTTTTGTCCATCTTCTGTGCTCACTCTTTCTACTTTAGGCAATTGCTCAATCTTTTCAATGGTACTTTTATCAATTGGAATATCTGTCAGAGTCCTTTTTTCCGAGCTGATATGTTTGTCTTCTCTGTGGTTTTCCGAACTTTTTGGAGTCCTCGGAAGTTGAGCTTTATTGTCCTTGTTTTCCTTAGTATCTGACTCATTTTTAGTTTTTTTTTCGTATTTTTCTTTAATCCTCTCGACGGGTTTATCCTTCAAATCGTTTGCTTCAACATATGTATCTATATTCTTAAAATGAGCCATGTTTTCGAAATGAGCTTGATAATCTTTTGAGTATGTTGTGCCAACGACCTTCGACGTTACTGCTTGAATATCGCCAACGTTCATGTTTACATTACTGTTAGCCTCTTTTGCCAACTCTATTTCGTTTTCTTCAGCAACTGCTTGTATGGCTGTAAAATCAGAACGTTCCCTTTGAAATGGCGTGTTAGGAGTCAATGGTTTCTCCTTGGTTAGGGTGAATGGTACTTTGTCAGGTTTAGCAGTTATTTCATCTCGCAATCCATGTATTCTGTTATAAGAAGCTACAGGTGAAGTTTCTGGATGAGGCTCTTTCACCAAGTGATCAGATTTCTCCATCGGAACATTAGCCCCACTTTTAAAACTTTCACGTGCAATTTCACCAGTTTTCTCTTCAGATGGTTCTCTCGGTAAAAGAGTTGGTAAACGGCCGGTAAAATAAAGATTTTCGGGTTCATTTGGGTATTGATCCTCACTGTGTTTGTCTAATCCTTCGGGTGGCGTCCGCATTGTCGACAAACCCGATCGCTCTGGCTGAGGTGTATTTGTAAACGTGTCCGTCTGAGAAATCTCACGTATTGACCTTTTGCTTGGTTCCCGTTCCATCTTCAAATTACTTTTCTCCATATCATCTGGTGACATAATAATATGTTATCAAATACGTATTTCTTATCAAGTGTTTTCAAACATACTAAGTGCATCGTGAACTAAATAAACAACTTGGTAGTTTATGTATTATGGTTCATATAACCACACAATCACATCTATTATTGGGAACATACAAGCACATTTAAACAAATCTATAAAATCATGCGTACCCATGGTATGATACGTTGTCCGTGCTCCATCGGTTTCATCTTGTTTCAATCTGGGGTTATGCGAAACTGTTGAATGCTCTGCAACCGGAAAACAATTAGGACAATAAGGTCTTTTGAAATATGTTTCGATTCATTAGAAAATTATTTTATGGAGTGTAAATTTCCTAAATTGTATTAAATCTTGTGTAACTATATATCTCTTTTTCTTTTAATAAAATTCAAATTATAAATGCTTTTTGATTTCAATTGTTTACTTAAGTAACAGGAAGGCAATGTTGATTATATTTATAGTAACAAACTTTGAAAAAAGCCCATTTAGGCGAAGTTTATACAAGGAAATAGTTGAGATTTTCCTGTGGCTTATAATGCAGTAAATTACGCGGGCATTCGAAACTGTTTTATAATTACTAATATGCTTCGTTGTTAAACTGAAACTCAGCGATGTATTAAATATTGATAACGAACGATACTGTAAGTTAGTAATGGTGCCGGAAATAATAATTCAAATAAAAAGATCAATACATTGCTTAATAACGCTTTTAAATACTGTGCCTTTGACAGACTTACCTCCTGGAATGGCATTCCGGTGTTCCGATTTTTCTTGGACAGCGGCAGCGGCTCCTTTCGTATCACCAATCGACTCGTCTGCGTTCTTCACGTCATCTTTTACCGTCCCTTTATTGCCAGACTCGAGATGATCTGGTATGTGGCTTGCCGCTGCCTGATTGCTCTTTGCCGTTCGGTCTTTGGCATCACTATTTTCGGCAGAGCCTTCGGGAGACAATCGGCGTTCAGTACCCGTGAAATGTCTTTCATCAAACGATTTTTCATCCCCTGTTGAACTCGGTTCTACCTCCAAACGTTGAACTCGCGCGCTACCTTGTGACATCAACGAGGTTTTCGTCTTATAGAACGAATCGTCTTTGTTAAACTTTTCATCTGGCTTATAATTTGTTTCCATGGTTTCATAGATGCATTTTCAGAATTAAAGCAACACATGCGAAATACTCTTAAAACATAATTGTGTGTTCCAATGTAAAGCACTCCCATAAAAGCAGAGAAACAGTTCAGTATATTGCTCAGTTTTCATACGAAACAATGCATACGATTTTACGGTCGAAACTTCTTTGTTTTAGTGATCAAGTCAGTGTATCGTTTTACACTGTTTATGCGTTCTCAAACAGAAGTGAACGTTTCTTTGTATCGCATGTAATTTGATATGTGTTTGGCTATAGTAACGTGACTAAGTCAAACAGTGTTAATGGTCGTTTTAACAATGTAACACACGCGACAAAATAATTTCACATACATACAAGTAAACGAGTTTAAACTATAATAAATCTTTATGACTGAAGAGGTATCTATTTCATTTAAATGATTTATTTTGACATTCTTTTGTTTGAAAACCCGTCTTATACAAACATTTAATAAAATTAAATATGACCCCATTTATTTAAATTTGTATACGTATGAAGCATCAAATACAACAATCTAAGTTAAGCTATTTTGGTAGACAATTGATCTAAATGTGCTTATTTTTTATTAGCACGATTTCTTTCAAATGTTAATTCATGGTAAATCATAACATAAAACAGTTTCAGCACTGCGGTTTGTTTGCTATGAACTTTATAATTTGTTATAACGTCTCCTTCAAGTATTTGTTTTTGAAGAGTAATATTATAACTCTGTTAAGTTATACGAAGGGTTGTGATTTTCTCAAAGGGTTTAATGAAGCGTGCTAAACGAATGCCTCACAGGTTATTTTATACTTTGGCAAGTCTTTTGGTTAGCCCTCTTGATTATTGCGAAGTAGAATAGAGGCGATACAAGTCAACACTTATTCACCCATACTGGATGAAACTCGCATCAATTTGAATAAATTGAGAGATAAAAATGCCACGATAATTTTCACAGATACATTTTCGAGAGTTAACATTCAATTTAATACATTCGTACAAGTTACCTAAGATACAGCATTTTTATAGTATCTTTGAAACATGGATTGATAATATCTAACACAAACAACAATAAAGAACTATACTTTTATGTAAGCATAAGCTGAAAAAAATATGTGGTAGGGTTTAATCTATAAACAAGAGCACCGCACAACGGGTGCCACGCTCGGCTGCGGGTGCAATTTTGAATGAATGAAAGCTTGTCAGAATTTTTTATTCATCAAGGTGCATCTTCATCTGAAGTTTCAAAGTTGTATGTGGAAGCACTTTGGTTTTAGATCAAAATGTCTAGGTTTTAGCACGACGCGGACGGCGGTCGACACGACGAGCTTGCTATGACAATACCTCGGGTTTTCTCCGAAAACAGCCGAGCTAAAAATCTAGAGCAACAATCGATAAGTAGAAAATAATAAAACCATAGTTTATCAAAGAAAATATTGAAACGTAATAAATTGTTTATTAAATATGTTCATTTGGACGAATCATTCCAGTGTAGCAAATGTATTCAACTTCTATACACATGAAGTTCCACTAAAAACGAACACCTCCGCCATCATTTGTCCAAAGCGTGCAAATGAAGTTTAATGAGCTTATGGAATGTTAAGAATGTTCCAAACTGTTCGCTTAACATATAGTGAATCACCAATCAGTCAAGCTGGTACACTTGAAATGTACTGTTTTTATTTTCACTTCGTCCGGTGTAAACAACCAAACGATGCGTTGTCATATTGAAAGCGATTACTGCATCTTTTGGCACCTTGTTTACCGGGGTGCCCAAGTCATGGCCGTTAGAAGATACTTTATGTACCTCGCCGTACCACGCTATGAGGAGATCCCCGTCTTCATCCATTGTCAGACTTCCTGGGCACCCACCTTTGTCCCGTCCTTTCACGACATTCCCCACCTTAAACGTGATCCGATTCAAATTTATCAATCTAGGTAAATTTTCACACCAGGAAAACATAACAATAATTAGAAAACAATATGGCTCGTATAAGCGCGATGTTACAAGCCGGTCGGTCATTAAGACGTGTAAGTTAATGCGTTTTAAATTTCACTTTATTGTTTTACGATGTACGATTTGAGAATTTTACTTTTTCAATGATTTTTTTTTAAATTTTTTAGGTTAGATATTTTATTGTTGATCAATTTCAATTAAATTTACTTGGATTATTAGATATGTGTTGCATTATTCTGAGTCCAAATTTCAACAAAATGCGTGCAACAATAAGAGAGCTATATTGATTTGAATACGTATTGCCTTAGAAAAGTCTCCAAGTGTGTGACATGCATTATTGTCTACACATTAACATACCTGCCAGTTGATGATATCAACGGAGATGATGCGGTTGTTTTGGGTGTCTGACAAAACGATTTCCGAACCGTCATTGCTGGACGCTATGTACCATACAGGGGTCACGAGCCGGACACTGAACGGGCTGCTAACTACGATCTGATAAAGGACTCGTCCCTCTAAGTTGAACAGATGGACCTCTAAGTGGCCCTTCTTATCGCTTGGTGCCTTCTTGTTTTTAAACAAAGCCGCTACCCCCTTCTGCCACGTCGTTAGTCCTTCGATCCTTCGAATGTCTGTTGGGAACGCTTGGATCATTTTAAACAGTTTTGCAGTTGTAAACGTATAAATCATGTTCCCAGATGACGCGAACATTTCAGATGGGTTATCAGACGATGCGCACATCGCTATAGGAAAGTTTTCAATATCAATTATGCTCTCCAATTCGTAATTCTCGTCGTAGAGTTTTATGTTCTTATTAGATAAGTCAGCAGCGACGAGCTTTCCGTTCTTGAGAAATGTTGATGAGATGATGTGACATGGTAATGCGTCGTCAGGCGAAGCAGTAACGTATTTCCCGACTAAACTTGCCACTCCAACAACCTGATCTTCTTCATATCTCACGTGTTTCGATTTCTTAGACGCCGTCGCATCGTCTTTCTTTTTGTCAGCCGCTTTCTTCGGCTGTGAGTCCTTCAAAGGCTGTCGACCGACCGTGGAATGTATGAGTGTTCTTGGGACTTCGTAGATCTCGTCTATCGTTATAGGCTTCTTTGGTTTGTTAGTGGGTTTTGCAATGAGTCGTTTCGGTGATCTTCTACCACTGAATGATCGAGCACGTGTCGTAGCACGTGACGACTGGCGGGAACGTGCACGGCTAAAAAAAGTTTACTTATTTGTAGGAATACTTTCTCTTGATAAATTATATATGGAGTAACTTTGTTTGAACTCTACCTCTTACATATAACAATCTTGTTTCCTCAATGTACACAAAGAGATGAATGATTATAACATTTATACTTATTTATTATAGCTACCATAAACAACTAGAATACCCTGTATAAAAATGAATTTACACAATAACTTGCCGGTTCAGTCGCGTACTGATATATTGTTAGACAATCAAAATATATTGACCATTATAACTTTCAGATAGTGTACTAGGGAACACCGGTGAAACAATGTTAATAAACCAGTACGTAATCACAAATCATTGTTGTAAATATAACACGCGACCTTAACAAAACAGCATAGTAAACACACCAAAACAATAAGTAAAGTTAACATCGCATATACATATAGGACAGTATACCTTGTACTTCGCGATTGCAATATTTCTCTTCCACACACCTCGTCATGGTTGAAAACCATCCCGGGTATGCTTTTTCCTCCGATGAAAGTGTGGCGCCGATATATACGAAATCCCCTGTGGTCCATCTTGCATTTCTCACAAAGGTACTGGCCGCAGTCGAGACAGAAGGAGTTGGCTCGAACAAGCTTGTTGACCTGTAGTTTAAACACATGAATTTGCTCTGGGAAAACGGGGTTTAATGCATGTGTGTGTAAAGTGTCGTCCCATATGAACCTGTGCAGTCCGCACAGGATTATTGGGGACGGCACTTTGCGGCTTTGTAATTTTCGTATAAATGAAGTCTCTTCCGACGAACAATACAGTTTTGGCGGAAAGTGTCGTCCCTGATAAGCCTGTGTGGACTGCATTAAAATCCGTTTTCCTAGCAAGGATCATATTTATATTTATACTTACTTTCATGATATAACATGTCATTACATATTTAATGCATGCTTTAATCTGGATAAGACAACGATCGTCAGCAACGCTTATACTTATACTTCTTCGGTAGAGAGGGCAACTGTTCATAAAACAACAACTAGAAGAAACATGGCAAAGCACACACGTAGGTTTCAGACATTAACATTTAGAACAAACAATATCTTCTGTTATCTATAAACAAATATATGTTGTTTTGAAAGTGTTTGTCTCCTTGCAGAAATTAAAAAAAATAAGTATAACATAAATATTGACATGACAAAACATTTGTTATATTATATTGTTTTAGGTAAACAAGAAACTTAATATATTATTGCCAATAAAATGTATTAATGTAGTAAACTTAAACTTTTGTTCTGAACATATGTATAGTATGTGACCTTTAGTTTCGTTGCGCAGTAGAAGAATGCGATCTCGTGCTTTGAGAATTCTTCTATCTTCCTATGCTCGGTGACGCATTCCCCACAAAGGTAGTATTTGCATTCCTTACAGATGCCAACCGCCCCGTTCTCGTCACCTCGTATATAACATTTCGCGCATATCATATCATTGGTTCCGTTGACTTCAATTGGAACATCCGAGTCGAGAGCATCGAGATCCGTCTTCGATCGCTTACCAAGCGTTGGGGCTGCCATTTGCTGTTTCACTTTATTTCCTTGTTCAATAAGTGTAGTTTATACTATATATAGTTTGAACGCCCCGTATTTTGTATTAACTCATTAAACATTTATGTGAGTTTAGTATCTATCTTAAACTTCTTTATACATGTTCAAAACTTTCATGAGCTCAGAAGTCCGTTACCATTTGTTGAATTTACGCTATACAATAAGGTTCCTTTAAGTTTAACAGCAAAAATAATATTGACACGGTGTTTATATTAATACAATTTTAAGATTGCTACTAAGAATTATACATTCCATTTTCCCTTCTTGTTTGCTGTCAAAGTATGTCTGAAATGTGCACAATTTTATTTACGTTTTCCATGTAAACCAGAGGCGTGTCAACTTTGCCAACTATCTCTTTGTGTTGTACCGTCTGACCTCAAAAGAGACTATCTACATTCTTGAATGTATTTCAATTTAGTCTGTGAATTAATCTGACAAGTTTATTTGTATCCATTGTTTTTGCGTTGATCGGTCCACTCTTACCACGTGCGCTCGTTTCATTTCCTTTCAAATGCAGCCGCATGGATCGCTGGGCACGCACTGATCACGGAGTGGTTAATTGACTGAGGTCTCAAAAGAAGTTGAACTTTGTATAATAATAATTTGAAACAATCTTACCATTTTAAACGTTATTGTTTTCCGAAGGTGAAAAAATGACGAACAGATTTATTTAAGAGTATTGATTGTGTCCAAAATACTCAAAAGGTTTCAGTTGGCGTTTCTCGTTGAACTCATATTTACAAACATATAAAGGTTGATTCAATTATTTAAAGGTACCGTAGACCACGACGGCGAAGAATAGAAAAGTTGTAAAATACCGTATTTGTTTACAATTATTAGCTTATATTGATTTAAATATCACGACTGGTATATTCCAGTCGTGATATATACCCCGGGTACGATGAATATACTAAAACGTACCCATGAAATGTAATGCTAAATCGGTCGTTGTCGGCTGTTTTTTTAAACCATTTATTTTTACATTTATGTCAATTTTCTATAAAATGGCCTATATATTATCGAAACTCATACTCAAAAAGCATGTTGATGCATTTTTTTTAAAGAGAGGTTTGTTTAAGATAAACAATATCGTTTTACGGTACTTGGTAGCGCGTTTTACGACATCGGATTTTGGGCGGTAATACAACTCGGATACAGTCTATATCGACCTGGTACGATTAAGTATATTTACCGCAACCGGGGTACATGTAAGTATACTTAAGAATACCCGGGGTACATGTCAGTAGTACCCGAGCCGTCAATGACCAATCGAGCGCCACGCAATCGTCAGAGGAAGACATAATTGACTATCGATAAACACAGTTTTGCTTTCAATATGAGAAAACAAACACTACCGAAATAGTATAGTATCGTGATAAGAGGAAAATCGTTTAATTTTCTAACCACAAATGTTTCCTGTACTTGGTCAGCACGTCTGGAAATCGTTTTCTGGATAGCCTGGATAGGCTACCCTTATTTGCCAGTTTGCTATATTTGCTATATTCAATTCAATTTTGTATCGTAAAGCATTGTGCTACAATTTGCCATTTACAATTCACAATGAGATTTTTAAAGACCCGCGTCATGCGAAAATGGATCTTTTATCATATGTGCACATCATATCTGTAGCCCACCCAACCTGCGCAATTTTCAGTCTGGTCAGGAGATACATAATGAGACGATAACACCTTGCGTGATTTTATAGCGGACAGCAGCGCCTCTGTACAGATGCGCAAATTCACATGTTGGGCTTCATCTACACTGGCCGAAACGCTATAAAACCCATTTCCGCATGACGCGGCTATGAAAGTGAGATTTAAATATGTCGAAAGAAAACTGCGTGTTAATTCAATATTAACATACGATATATTTCGATGGTGAAGAAATAAACTCATAATAAGCCCTGTGAGGACAATATGATATGATGATAATTTTTATCTACTAACACTAATGTGTGGTTTGACTATAATAACACACATTTCATGCGGTTAATATGCCACTTATAAGTGAGAGAAAAAAAATAGTTAAACTTGTGTTTTCAATTTAATTTTTTAGAAACGTAAATTTCAAACTTTATTAATAAGTCAGCATTAACTCCAAATATCTTTTTAAAATATATTTCTTGTTTTAGTTAGTTAATTATTTGTTGTTTCTAAAAGAAGTGTCAACATTAAACGATTTGCTCCAGGACGTTGTGTAACTTACTGAAGAAAGTGCTACGGAAATGTGTTCAATTCTGTAAGAAAACGTAAATCGCCGATTAGATAATACAAACGTTTTTATTGCATTGGCTTCTTCTAGCCTTGCTAATCTGTTTTTTTAACGAAGAGGTAAATGTGCATATCCGCCCCAAGTCCACTTCCGCTTTATCTGCATATCAGTCATCGTGTAATTCTGTCCCACCTGCATTTGTGCCCCTCATTTACTACCTTTCCGCTAGTACTCTCCCCGTCCGTCCCTCATGCACTTCTGCGCCCTGGACGAACATGTCTCATGCGCATCCACCCCATCTGCAAGCCCGTCCCTGATGCAATTCCATACCTGTTGCACTTCCATCCCTAACTTGTTTGGTCCCTGAAGCAGTCCCGTCTTTTGTGTACTTTCTTCTTTCATGTAAGTCCATTTTGCTTTCATCAAGAATAACTCGCTCCATGATTATGAATATTTCTTACGATACTCGTCGATTTAATATTAAAACATGTAATGTAAGGTAACAATTGAAAATGTTAGATACATTTTCATAGCATGGCATTTAATAGATTGAGATGAGTATTTAGTTTTAGTTTCAGATTTAGAACGTTCAAAGGCATTGGTCCAAGCCCAGAATTCTCGAAGAGCAATCAGCGTGCTTCAATTTGACAAGGTTGAGCTCTTTTTGAAATAACAATAAAGAATGCAAACTATTTTATGTTTTAAAGACTTCTATCTTTAAATGGAAATAATATGTGAAATAAAACACATTAATGATATTTTGTTCAACACAGGCGACTTAACACCAGTCTTATGTATCAATGCAATAACCGACTAAACACCTTGCGTAGGATTCTTTCTAGATATCGGCGCCAGGCGTTGGTAGTTAATCTCAATGGTTAATCAAGCGATGTGTGTATTTTACACATTTAGGTGCACACCGAAGTCAGGCGATTCCGGCGACAAATATATTGCTCCCGGACGAGCATGGTGGTGCTGATTTCCCTTTGGAAACACTTAAACTGGACTTCGCGCATCAAAGTGCGCTGCCTCCCGGAAATAAACGCCGGTCCCGCACTGCACTGGAATGGACCGCGCGTGGAAAACAAGCAAGACCTGTTTGAAAGTTTTTATGAGTTTTGCTTGTCAATGAATGTTGATTCATTATGTATACGGCTGTCATGTGAGCGAAGTGGTTGATTCATGCACTTCTCACTTCTGCAACCGGAGGGTTAATACCCATTCACAGGGAATGTGAGTTTAGTAGGTGGTCACCATACCGGATTAGTGGGTTTCCTCTGGGCAATCCGGTTTTCCCCTCCCCACAGCATAAGACTACACCAATATTGAATAACTTTCAGTAAAACCAAAATACACATGTAGCTGGAAACTGAAGCTTTAAATTTAAATTCGTTTCAAATTTCGTGTCTACAATCAGCTTCAAATCTCCACTTAAAGCCTTAAAGCGTCTCGAATACTCATAACAAAATCCATGATGTTTGGATAAGTTTATCTTTTTCCACTCAGAAGCAAAGTGAAAATGGCTATATGCAAACAGCATAAAACCAGAACAGCCTGTGAGTAACTCGTAGTCTGGTCAGGTTTTATGCTGTTTGCTGCTCATCAGTATATTAGGGTTAGAAATGAAGCCTTTACAACTTGAATCTAGTAAGAAAGGTCGTTAATTAAATTTAACTTTCTAAAGGTCCACAAATGCATAAAAATACGTATCTAACTGGTAAAGGGTTAATATATTGTAAAAAAAAGATAAATATTTTTTTTTATCAAATACATAATTAATTAATTATAGATATGCTTTTTTTTACCTACACATTTACCAGATTTGCATACATTAAGATGTAAACATTATTACTTATGCATCATTTATCAATTATTTGTTTTCCTTGGAACTTAATCTGTTTCCTTACAGGCAATGCAAAACGGTGACGCTTTTATCTGATTTGGTTAAACATTACTCTACAGACCTTAAAAAGTATCAGTTAGTATTTGAACTACTCTTGCAGAACTGAAGAAGCTTCAAGACAGTCAGGAGGCTAGCATTCAGTCTGTGCAAAGTTCATATAATGAGCACTTACACAAGATACAGGAAACCCGGCAAAAAATACTTGCTGCTTTAGACATGCTTGAAAAAAAGACACTGCATGAAATGAAAGATTCACTGACCCAACTGCAAGCTTCTCTAAAATGTGATGTCGACAAATGTGCCACTCTTCGAGATTAATTAAAACAACTTGGCGATGCTATTCAGGACATAAGCGATAAAAGCAAGCAAGAACTATCTTTCATAGCCAGCATTAAATGTCTGGATAAAATACAGCAGTTTGAAAACTATCGCAAGGATAACTTTGCTCAACTAAAATCTTCTATAAATTTCGAGCCTAATAGTGAAATTATGCAGTACCTTTCCAAGTGCTCAGGTCTTGGAAAAATTGAACACAATGCCAAGTCATTGACTGTGGTGGGAAATGCAGACCAAATCATAAGGATTTATGGGTAGTATGTGTATGATGTAGGCATACAGGGTGATTCAACTTGCAGTATCACAGACATATGTGTTCTCCCTAGTGGAATAGTCCTTGTTGTAGACAGCGATAATAAAAAAGGCAAGCTTTTAAACAAGCCGTACAAGCTGGTGAGTTACTGTAGTGTATCTGATGTGCCTTTGGGCATGTGTAAGATCGCATCCAGTGAGGTTGGTGTTACTGGCGGTTCAGAAGTCCAGTTTATCAAAGTCATCAACAACCAAGTGGTGAACGACAGAAAGCTCAAGCTTCAACATTACTGTTACGGTATTGCCTGCCACCAGGAAGACCTGTTTTTAACCTCTGTTACTGTGCTGTACATGTACTCCCTTGATGGTAAAATAGTCAGCAAACTTCACGTGGATAACTTAAATAAATGGACAGGTAAGAATCATATTGGATTTATCTCTATGATCATGAACATATCAATACAGCAGCAATGCCCTTCAATTTATGCAGTATTACTCATACAAATAGTCATTAATATATATTCACTCCATGACAGGTCTATGAAACGAAAGTGCATGGCTGTGAAAAGAATAGGTTTTGATCCGTTCTTTATGTTTCGTTGTTATCAAATAAACATCGTGTAATATGGTATTTATACTTATGATTATATACCTAAATTTGTCTTGCATTGATGCAAACAACAATCAAACAAGAAAAAAATTCAACACTGAATTTATGTGATAATAATTTTAAGAGGTTGCTTGTGTAGTAGGTGAAAAAGAACTAGACAGGAAAGTTTCAGTACTGTTTCTTTTTCTACATTATTGTCTTTAAGTAAAAGTTACAACCAAAACTTAATTCATAATTGTTTACACATTCATGTATGCAGTATGCTTGTCTAATTTCACTCATAATTATGGCAAAAGATTGTAATATTGTTTTCTGTTTAGCAGGATGGAGTTGTGCAATGAGCCCGGCAGGTGACAAGTTGTATATCACAAACTCCAAACAGAACAAGCTCCTCACCCTGGGAAGGGATGGAACAGTCCTTTCCATCTTCATGGACCCTGCACTGAACTGGCTAAAGGGTGTACATATGACACCTGCAGGCCAGGTGCTGGAATGTGGAGAGGCTTCCAAAACTGTCCTACAGGTTCACAGCCAGGGTAGTAAGAAGCTGGTTACTCTGGCTACACAGAGGGATGGGCTCGAGGAACCATGGTCAGTCTGCTACGACAGCTACACTGACTCCATTATTGTGGGACAGTTCAACAACAACAACACGATCCTGGTTTACAAAGTGAAATAGCTTATCATTCTTGTATCTGATTTGTGTTATGCTAATACAAATTATAAAAAAAATAATAATAATTATAATAATAATAATAATAATAATAATAATAATAATAATAATAATAATAATAATAATAATAATACTTCTAATAATAATAATAATAATAATAATAATAATAATAATAATAATAATGGTAATGATGCACATTACAATTGCTGTAAGTCAATCAGTGCTTTGGTACAGTGCAACATTTTTTTATTATTTATGTATATACAAACTATGTTTATTATGTGAGTGGCCATTATATTTAAAATAAAGTAGAACGTTGCTTATTTGCATTTTAAATATACATGAGTTGGATAATCTGTTTAATGTAGATGGGAACAATGCCTTCCTCTAAAGATAAAGTATATTATTAGATACCTCGAATTATTCTATTTTACTTACTATTAAACCGAATGCCTAAAGAAAGAAATACCCTGTAAATCAGCTGTCACTCATGGAATTGCCAGGAACCAGTCTTCCACCATTCGCATACAAATGTCCCGAACACATGAAAGCCATAGAAACACAATTGGCATCGACTCGAAATCAACGACTTAAAACACATCATGTGACCTGAAAATTCCATGAACGTAAGGTAGTTCACACATAGCGGACTTTGCCTTTAATTTGTCCTTTCATCAGCACGTTTTCTGCATTACATATTTTCAAAAAAATTAAAACATGTTTAGCCTGTTCGTTCTTGTTGTAAAGATGCTATACGTGCTGTTTGTCAGTTGGTGTCTTTTGCTTGAATTACTTGCAATTGCCGTTAATGGTTCGCAAAAATAGAATATTTTAATGTGTTCATACGTTGTTAAATATCTCAGCAAATCGTTGTTTGTTTGCGTTTATCTACATAAAAAAGACAATCATTTCTGTAACGATTTAAAATCGCAACATATTGTAAGAAATATTTTTATTTTTAATAAGTATGTGTATTTTTTAAGTTTTAAGTGGCTCGCGGATAATTTATGAACTAAGTCGAAAACATCAATTGCTTAATACGAACGTACAAAGATAAATACCTAACATGACTCAATATTTGTATATTTAATATCTGCTTATATTGTTAAACGTTTGAAAACATAATACACGCTCGTGAATTTAAGTTTGCTTTTTCATGTTTCTCTTTGAGAATCCATTTGTAGAAGGAGATAATTAAATGCCATATTACATGCTTTATAGTGCATAGAACGGTATTCAATAGTATCAGGGCCGCTTTGATCTAATAGTGAAAAATAATGTATCACTATTTATTTTGGGTTGGAGGCCATTGTTTACACAATAAAAATGACCTGACTTGAAAAAAAAACAAGTGGGATGCTGTTATATTTGAGTATTTACCTGCATTCAAATTGTTAAAGGAGAGTAAAATAAGATAGAATTTACATTTGTAGTTGCTTTAGTACTTATATAACGTGAATATGTTAATGTAAAGCCTATGTAAAGGTAAACGTTCAATAATGAACAAGGTGCATGGATAGAACAAATTGCGTAACCCATTTAAAGACGCAAAAGAGGGTGTGCATATACATAATAAAAACATCACTAAACGAATTGTGTCTTGTAAACGCTTACAGTGAAAGGATATAAAACAAGGTCATCAACGTTTTTCATTTAAAACAAAATTGCCATTGTGTCGTAACTCAAAAACAAATATCGTGCTTGATGCAACTTCACGAAAGTAAATTGATTTATATAAAAAGTAATCAGGCGGTAATATGATGTGATATAATGCACGATATTATTGACAATCTTACAATGCAATGGAAAATCATAAACATTTGACACGTGGTTAGATTTTTTTTCAGACAAACTATAAATCACAATTCGTTAATTAAAGCGCAAACACGTGTTTTTCTACTAATTCAACATTTCATCTGCGATAAATGTGCAGCGGCAAACCATTTGTTATGACCATTTGTTACGTATGCATACAATTTTAAATGGAAAACAAATCCTTTGAAATGAAAAATTAAAATTCATTGCTGCATTAATTTTTTTAGCATGTTCATCATTCGATAAGTGACACACACATATTTATATACTAGCTTGCGTAAGTAAAACCTCATGACATTTAAATCCTGTCTGGATATTACCGAATTTCCTGGGAAAGGTTACGGGGCATTTTTGCATAATCTGTACACACATTCTTCTTGTTAGTTATCAATGTTATGTTGTAATTTATACTCTAACACAGCCAATCCATACATGTTTACTTGGCAGAGTGGAAATATACACCAATTGATTAGGATATATAATGCTCTAAAGATAATCGGCTGAAAATAATCCCTGATAGCGTTGGTGCCATATTGAGAAGTCCATTTGTGTGCTGAAGTCATGTTTAATCCGTTTAAGGAGGTCACTGCCTTGGGAACTTTCGTAAAGAAGTAGGTTTGTATCTATTTTCTGAAGTTATTATATATAAAGACGGCATGTGTGTTCCTATGAAGTGTAATAAAAACTTGCAGTTCATGTAATCGAACTAACAACGATATTATCGCTCATTTAACCCACTTATGCCGAGTGGACTCTCCCATCCTTTTAAATTGGATCAATTTATTTCCAAAATTAGGAATGTCTAGTATATTTATTTGTATATTTAGAATATTTCTTACATAAATTCCTGTAAGCAAACAGCACAGATGCTGAAGAGACGCCGCATCATGCGGCGTCACATCTGGGTTTACGCTGTTTGCAAAGGCCTTTTTTTCAGGACGGTAGGCATTAATGGGTTAATGTCACCGTTTTTGCTAGATATATCATCAAACTCATGGAAACAAATACTCATGAAATCAATAAATATATATGTATATAGTACAATAAAACACATTATTACAAAACAACCATACATGACGACACTTAAAGGCAAAACAAGTCATAACTCTCTTTCCGCCGTCTGATATTGGAACGTCGTTTGCTTAATGGAACCCTGAACGGCAATACACTACATGAAACTGTCATTGCATTGTTTTTACATTTTGAATTTGAGAACACGGACACTTTTTAAATATACGATATAGTTGATCATATGCTTTGATACACCGCTGAACGCAAAATGTCGTTG
This sequence comes from Dreissena polymorpha, assembly GCF_020536995.1. Lineage (NCBI taxonomy): Eukaryota > Metazoa > Mollusca > Bivalvia > Myida > Dreissenidae > Dreissena > Dreissena polymorpha. Next base: position 27,987,187 of record NC_068369.1, read on the forward strand.
TTTGTTCTGAGATAACAGCAATACTAGTTTTTAGTCAATACATGTATATTAATAAACAAACACTTATGTACGCTTTTAAATTATACATTAAGTGATAAGAAACGAAACTTAACAAACCTTGGTTCTTTTTTTTTAAATGGTCCATAGGGTAACGTAATGTCGTCCTTGTCAGTAGGAGCCTATAAAGCGATGGCCCAGATTTCCCTATGTTTGATTTGATGACCACATGAGTTTGCGCTTAAAAATCATTATAATCTAGTTTTGAGCAGGTACAAGATCGAGTTGATCTAGTGCTAAAACTCGGGCGCTAGCACTTAGGTGTCGCAGAAGTTACGTGCGCATGTTTTCGTTGAAACGAAATAATATGCTCGTACAAACGAATTATAAAGTCACATGACCGAGTATTTAATTCGTGCGAACGACCTAATCCATACATGTTTACTTGACAGAGCGGAACATTATATCAATTAAGTAGGATATATTATGTCCATCAGATAATCGGATGAATATAATCCCTGATCACGTTGGCATCATATTGATATGTTTTCGGTTAAAAGACACAAGTGTTGTAAAAAAATATCTGGATTAACTTGGTTTGCTCTTATGGCAAAATAGTATAAAAAGCTGTCATATGAACAACATTAAATACAGTAAACTTCGGTTCTGAACCTGAGGGTTAGTATGAATTTTCATTATATTTTTTAAGATATTTAACTTAAGATATAATATATTTATCTACTCTAATTATACGTGCAATTACTTTATTGGTGTTTTAGATAAATTAGTTCAATATAAAATGTATTTATCTTCTTAAATTAGATGTCAAAATTCTTCATATTTAAAATAATATCATAAACATTACAGCTTTAGTATAAAACTGATGTTTAAATATTGTTTTAAGTATTTAAAGCAAACATTTGTTATGAATGATAACGGATAATGTTTATAGGCGCATTAGTGTCGATGGCCTTCAAAACAACATTGTTATAGCCTTCGAAATATAAAGCAAAGGTACAACTTAGTACAATTAATTGTTAAAACAAAAATAAATATGAATTAATATTTAATTCCGTTTTCATACATACAATTTGTTCTTCCTTACCTGTATTGCATTCGACATTCCAAATTGTTTATGTTCTGTGTACAATTGAATTCTTATACGGACATTCATAAAATGGGATACAAGTATGAGTATACATGCTAAAAGGAAGAAAAATAAATTCAGATACATATACATGTGACTATTTGCTTTGCGTAGATTTGACAATGGTCCCCCTTCAGAGTTGCCTGTTGTTGATTGGCTGGTGCGCGTTGTTATCGTTCACAGGAATACATGCTGGTATGGATAAATTTTGAATAAATCATTAAATTCAAGCTGTCTTAAGACTTACTTCTTATAATGAATTTGGTATTTTTTTAATTTTGGGGGACAAACTACTAATCATATATAAATGTCAATATGCATCAGGAGTTTTTACTCAAGACGTTAATATTGGGTCGTTACCGCAATTTGTATTTTCATAATTCATCAAAATTATTGCAGGTAATTCAAATGTCATACTCAAACAGAATTTGACACTAAATGAAATTTCTGCGAGCATTTATCGAATTAAGAGTAGATAATTTAAAGTTTCGCGCAATATTCGCGTTATACATTCCTTCGCTTAAAGATAGTGTCGTTAAATCGCCTTTCCAGATTGATGTTCTTAGATGTTTTCTTTCTTACCAGTGGCAGATCATTTATTATTAAAACTGTTTTTATGTCAGATAGTCGTTTATTAAGGATATTTTTTAAGGCCATTTAAATTTCTTTATTCTACTTAATAAACAATACGCTTCTACGATTCACATACAAATGATGATCGTTAATGTTACTTTTTAGGGAAGTTAAATACAAATCATAAATGTGTTTATGCCTAATTTTGTAAATTTGATTTTCTGCCCATACCTTGGGTGTGTATTAAAAAGTTATGTACTGTTTAAGGAAACACTTGTGAGTTCAAAGGTAAAGTGTACAACGAAGGGGATACATGCAAAGACGATTGCCACACGTGCGTATGTGTGTACGGTTACATGAAATGCTCAAACGAGATATGTCCAGGTTTGTCCAAATTTCCCATTGGAGTTTGACAATCTATCGCCCTATTAGAATCGCTGACTAACAACTACTTCATTTCGTTCTGGAATTACTAATGCGAAACAGTAACACTGACTGTATTTTCCTTTTCATATCGTTTTTTTAACATTCTAGCCATTTGTACAATTATAAAATATTTTTCAACAAAATACATGATGAAATCTTAAATGACTACATGATGATATAAGTTTCATTGATTGTGTTTCAAGTATACAGAAACAATTTTATAAAATAGTATGAATAATTCTTATGATATGTTGATTTTGTAAGTCTGGTGTATATTCAACCGTATAATAAGCTCCGATTTCGACTGTTAGGATTACTGAGCAGGCAAATGCCGTTCGTTTATGCCAAAGCATATAAGACAAGACATGATAGTCGTTAATCTACAAATGTATATTATACAAAGACGATGAAATGTTTACTGATAATTGTAACATATAGTTTAGTCATGTTTAGAATACAGTGTACAGAAAGGGTTTTCCAAAGTTAATGCCACAATATGTCAAGGATCCATTAGAAACAAAACATTGCATACAACAAGTTTTAATATATATTTTATATTTCACATCAAATGATTACGTATTCATATTTGTATAATACAACAAATTACTTTAATTACTAGTTTGTTCACGGAAACAACATGGTCTTGTGTATACAAATACGAGAACACTTCTCACAAGGACTAATAAAGTCAGCATAACATATTATGCAACTCTTCACTAGAAAACAATAACCAACGCTCTTTAATAAGCATAATAAGTTGACTTGAGTGAGTGCGTGTGCATTATACAAACTAAATATTACGCATTCTATTTCAGAACAAAAGTGTGAATACAAAGGCACGATCTACAAGGATGGACACAAATTCAAAGATGACTGCAATGACTGCGTATGCAATGATGGCAGAGTATCTTGCACAGAAAAGGTGTGCCTAAGTGAGTATAGTGATAAAGTTCAATGCAAAATATAATATTATACAATCAATTTGTAATATTATATATATAATTCACGTTTTAACATTTACGTTCATGGGAACAAACTTGTAACTTGGTTACCGTTTAAACCGTGGAATAGGAATAAGTATCAGTAAACGTTTTCCTTTTGTTGTTTTTTATTGAGATTAAATGTAATCATCAAAAAAAATCTTCATTGTTTCAATCTAGTCAGAAACTCCCGAAGAAACTGTATATTTTGTAAAAATATATTCAGAGAAACCGTGTCAATACAAGGGAAATACCTATGAGAGTGGAAAAACATTCAAGGATGACTGTAACGACTGCAAATGTTGGGATGGAGCTGTTGAATGTACAAAGCGAGATTGCCCGAGTAAGAAACCTATGACATACATTTCTCTCAAGGTCAATGTTTTGTCTTGTTCCGTTTACACTGGGTATTGTTAATAATGTATTTCTGTCCTTCGGCTGAGTTGTGAACCACATACTTGACATTGCCCTGTAAACTGTTTCTTCCGTTTCAATGTTGTTACGATTAAACAGTAAGACACATACATTTGATTTTATCTCTAAAGCTATGCTTATGTGGCCTAGGGTTAGGGTTACCAAATTGTGGTGGTCTCAGTCTTATCGATGTGATGGAAAGATCGTTCACTAAGGAGTATCCAATAAGTCAATCACGGTCATTATAGTTTCCATTTGAAAACTAGTAAATGATTTGATTTTATGATTGTATATTTCAGAGAAACCATGTCAATACAAGGGAGTCACCTACCAAAGTGGAAAAACATTTAAGGATGACTGTAACGACTGTAAATGTTGGGATGGAGCAGTGGAATGTTCAAAACGAGATTGCCCAAGTAAGGCAAATGAGTAGATCTTCGTTCTCCTATGTTCTCCTTTGTTCAAGGTGTCATCCATTTCCAAACAGGCTCGGTATAATTGTACTATTTTGTCGCTCCCTCGGCACTTGTGTACACCTAAAACATAGCACGAACCCTCAAGGTCCAAAAATGTTTTTGTGTCAGCAATTATTATTAATTCGATTGTAGAGAGGCATAAACTTGGCAATAAATGCTTAATTCGTTGAGTGATTGTCAAATGTTAATCAAAGTTTAGTTACAAAAAATATGAACACTATATTCGATTATAAAAAGGCATTTTATAATTTACGGAAAGAAAGCGTTCATACGGTCCTTAAGGGTTTCATTTTGATCGAAGTGCTGCAAAGATTGTTCGTAACAGGGTAAATAAACGTCAATCACGCTATCATTAACAACCGTTTAGTTAAACTAATCATATTCACATATTTCAGAGAAACCTTGTCAATACAAGGGAGTAACCTACCAGAGTGGACAAACATTCAAGGATGACTGTAACGACTGCAAATGTTGGGATGGAGCTGTTGAATGTACAAAGCGAGATTGCCCGAGTAAGAAACCTATGACATACATTTCTCTCAAGGTCAATGTTTTGTCTTGTTCCAAACACACTGGGTATTGTTTATAATGTATTTTTGTCCTTCGGCTGAGTTGTGAACCACACACTTGCCATTGTCCTGTAAACTGTTTATTCCGTTTCAATGTTGTTACGATTTAACAATAAGACACATACATTTGATTTTATCTCAAAAGCTGAGCTTATATGGCCTTTAAATTGTGGTGGTCTCAGTTTAATGGATGTGATGGAAAGATCGTTTGCAAAGGAGTATCCAATAAGTCACTCACGGTTATACAAGTTTCCTATTGAAAACTAGTAAATGATTTGATTTTATGATTGTATATTCCAGAGAAACCATGTCAATACAAGGGAGTCACCTACCAAAGTGGAACAACATTTAAGGATGACTGTAACGACTGTAAATGTTGGGATGGAGCAGTGGACTGTTCAAAACGAGATTGCCCAAGTAAGGACAATGTGTAAAACTTCGTTCTCCTATGTTCTCCTTTGTTTAAGGTGTCATCCTATTCCAAACACGCTGAGTATTATCTTACTATTATGTCGCTCTCTCGGCACTTGTGTACACCTAAAACCTTTGGATTAGTAATTAGCATTAATTCGAGTGTACATAGGCCTAAACATTTCAACTTATGCACAATATATTGTGCGGTTGTCACCTGCAAATCGAAGTTGAGCTACACAGACCATGAACACTATATTCGATTATAAAAAAACGCATTTGCAAAATTATACAAATGTACGAAAGAAAGTGTTTATATTGTTTTTTTATGGTTTCATTTTGAACGAAGTGCTGAAAATATTGTTCGTAACAGGGTAAAGATAAGTCAATCACGCTACCATCAAAACTGTTAATTTAAAAACTAGTCATATACCGTATACTGTGAACACATATTTCAGAGAAACCATGTCAATACAAGGGAGTAACCTACCAGAGTGGACAGACATTCAAGGATGACTGTAACGACTGCAAATGTTGGGATGGAGCCGTTGAATGCACAAAAAGAGATTGCCCGAGTAAGAAACCTAATATATGTGCATTATCCTTTGGTCTATTTGTATTAGTATTTCAATATAAAGAAGTGAAACTCCAGCTGCTTGAGCAGTATTGAATTCTCATTATACACAATTAGTTGGTCCTTTATTTAAGGCAAGGCAAGTGACCAATTGCCAAAACAGCACAAAACAGCACTAAACAGCCCAATATAAAACAACATACATAACACATAAAAGACAAACACATATAAGATTATCTATAATATCAGTCCGTCCGTAGGTTAATGTATGCAACAAACTTGCGATATTGCTCAAAAGAGTGTTTTTGCGAACGTAGTTGTTAAGATTACATGATTAATTTAAAAACAGTAACATTTGGAAACAGCCATTATGTTCGTTTTATGTAAAATATATTCAAGCTACACACACTATGGACACAACCTTCGTTTGTTTGAAGAGCAGTTGATGTACATTTCTATACATTTTACTTCATGGAAACAAGTGCTCACATGGTCGGTAAATGTTGGATAGTTTCATGCTGATCGATGTCCTGTTGAAGATGTTCACAAAGAGGTAGCTGACGAGTCGGTCAAGCTTAAAAAATAACGGCATGTTTTAAAACAAGTTTTAACTATGAAGTGTCATCACATATTACAGAGAAATCGTGTCAATACAAGGGAGTAACCTACCAGAGTGGACAGACGTTCAAGGATGACTGCAACGATTGTAAATGTTGGGATGGAGCTGTTGAATGTACAAAAAGAGATTGCCCAAGTAAGAAAACATATACCATTTTCCTTCTCATATGCCCATGGTTTATTCCGCTACTTAATACGTTGTGTATTATTCTGCTTGTAAATTGTTCCGACGTCGGCAATATTGTACAATTGGAACACAACATGATAAGTTTAGGTAAAAAACGCCTTTGTCTCAGAAATTAATTAAAACCTAAATTGAACAGAGCATTTAACATATGAAAACAGCCATAAAGTATAGCCTTGTTGTCCAATATAATTTACATTCACGTTACAGATACCGCAAAAACTAATTTCGTTCATAATAAACGAAAGTGTTAACTATGACAATTTATGGAAAAAATATGCGTTTTCATTTGCATCTATGTGTTCCAAAGATTGTGCGTAAAGGGTAAAAAATCACGCTTCCGACTATATCGATTCCCAATTAAAAATTAGCTAACATCTGAGTTTTCTGATTATATATTTAAGAGAAACCGTGTCAATACAAGGGCGTTACCTACCAGAGTGGACAGACATTCAAGGATGACTGCAACGACTGTAAATGTTGGGATGGAGCTGTGGAATGTACAAACCGAGATTGTCCAAGTAAGAAAACTAGTACATATGCCTTAACCTACGGTACATGGCAGATCCAACCACATTTTTCTGGGAAATGTGTTGCTCTAATAATATCGGACTCTTTGTCAGGAATGTTGTAATATGAAAACTAGATTTTTCACGATGTTTATTGTCTCTATATATCAGATGATAATATTACATTTATCGTTCAAAAAAGGATCAACTACTCGAATACTGCCATAGCACCTTGCAATTGGTGTCATGTCTTAATAATATTGAAGCTGCAAATACATTCGATATGATTTAATTTGTAGCTAGTTCATTTGTCATGCATGTTGATTTATAAAGAGCATTCCTTTTATGTTGTTTGTATAATGAAGCTTTCATGTTATTCGATATGCTGCAAAGATATCTCACATAGGGGTATCCGATAAGCTGTTCACGCTTTTATTAATAAATATTTTTATTTGAACATGAATGTTTAACTATATTTCCTGATTATATATTTCCGTGAAACATTGTCGATACAATGGAATTGCTTACTAGCTTTATTCATACTACATTCATGGATGAATGTAATAAGAATAAATGTTGGGATGAGCATATTGATGGTCGAAACGTGATTTCCAATGTATGAAAAACTAGCACATCGCCTCCTCTTAAATCCTATTCCAAACACGCTAGGCATTAGTTTGCTTTAATAATGATTTTCCTTGGGTCGACAATGTTTTAACACGAAACACGAGATCGACCGATCGTTTGACGCCTATGACTGAGTTGTTACTATACATTTCCTGTACACATTCCTGAATTATTTGAAAAAAACAATGACATTATTTATTTGTCTTTAATGCAATAAAAGCACTATTGGTTATATCTTTATTTGAAAGAAGCGCTTTTTCTTAACATTCGACATCATGAAAAGTAGAATTAATACAGTCTTTAAATTGTAAGATTTCATTTTCATCGATGTGCTACCAAGATTATTCGCAAAAAAATTATCCGATAGTCCATCAGACTACAGATTTTTCCAATTATTTTTGAAAACTCATTAATCACTGGATTGTCTGCTTTTTTTCAGAGAAACCATGCCAATACAAGGGAGTAACCTACCAGAGTGGACAGACATTTAAGGATGACTGTAACGACTGTAAATGTTGGGATGGAGCTGTTGAATGTACAAAAAGGGATTGCCCTAGTAAGAAACCTATTATATGTTCATTATCCTAAGTTTTTGTATTAGTATCCCGAATACATAGGTGAGTATAAACAATGACGGCCTCTACGTTGACAAAGGTATGCATCCAACATACTTAATTGCTCAAATGTGTGTTGTCTCGCTCTTAGCTGTTAACGTGACATTGATTATACATAGCTCATAAACATTAAGAAAAACAATTCAAGCTCAACACGTTATGAACACTATCTTCATTCGTGTGAAGACCGTTTGCTATTCATTTGAAAACAAGTGCTCAAGTAGTCGGTAAATGCTTAAGAATTTCGCGTGGATCGATATGCTGTTAGGATTGTTTGCAAAGTGGTAGCCGATTAGTGAGTCAATGTTTAATATTGGAAATATATTTTAGAGAAACCGTGTCAATACAAGGGAGTAACCTACCAAAGTGGACAGACATTCAAGGATGACTGTAACGATTGTAAATGTTTGGATGGAGCTGTTGAATGCACAAAACGTGATTGCCCTAGTAAGAAACCTATGATATATGTGCATTATCCTAGTGTCAGTTTTAAGTAGTATAGAAAACAAATGGGGTTTTAGCAATAATGTAAGTTTCGTTTGCAAAGTTATGCAACAATACTACGATATTCCTCAACCATGTATTGTATATATCTAAGGTGTAAACATAGTAAGAAAATTATTTCATTTGACTATTACTACGGTACAGAGGGGGTCGTCAAACAAGCATATAGCATATATATGCTTTCTATAAGAGGGTCGGTCTTTCAGTCGGCAATCTTGTTTGCAAACTCGATCGAATATTATTGTTTGAAAAGTGTCCCATTTGCATTTTGAGCTAAATACATCGTTCACGAAATGATCTCCAATAATAAATCAAGATATCGATTATTACGCTCTTCTATTGAACATAAGTAAATGACTGGATTTGTAATTAATGTATTTCAGAGAAACCGTGTCAATACACGGGAGTAATCTACCAGAGTGGACAGACATTTAAAGATGACTGTAACGATTGCAAATGCTGGGATGGAGCGGTTGAATGTACAAAACGAGACTGCCCAAGTAGGAAGCAAATTATGCATAGATAATCCTGAGGTCAAGTTTAAGGATTAAACTTCGAGTATTGTTAATTAAACAGATCATTAAATTCGAAAATTTGTTAAAGTTTGTGCTCAATTTAGGGTTGCCTCAGTATAATTTGTTAACAATATCCTGTTTAAAAAAACATCAAGAATCTAACACAGACATTATTTTCTCTGTTCGTCATATGTAAAAAAATATTTAAGCTACAAACCATGTGGGAAGTACCTTCGTCTGCAAGCAGAGAATGTTCTATTGCAATCACTCCGTAAATTCAAGTCATATGGTCGAAAAGTGTGGGGGTTGCCCTTGGAACGATGTGTTGTAAAAGTTATTTGTAAAGAGGTAGCCGATAAGTCGGTTAGTCTTGAATCAGTAACGGTTTAATTAGAAAACAAGTTCGAACTTAAATTCTTATCACGTATTTAAGAGAAACCGTGTCAATACAAGGGAGTTACCTACCAGAGTGGACAGACATTCAAGGATGACTGTAACGATTGTAAATGTTGGGATGGAGATGTAGAATGTACAAAACGAGATTGCCCAAGTGAGTAAATAAATACAAATGTTTTTTTTTTACGGTCAAGGGTGGATCTTTTCCCAAACACGCTGCGTATTTTATTTAAATCTTTTATAATGTTGATCCTTCCGTCAGTAGTTTTTTTGGTACTTGAACACAGCACTGCCCTATCGAGCATATGATGTGTATCATGTTGTATAAAAGCATCGGTGCTTGTGAATAACTATACATTTCACCACATCCATAAAATCCTGCGTTTCTTGTCATTTAAATCGCAGTCGAGTTACAAACGTTCCGCTTCATTTCAAAAACGAGTGTACATTCAGATAATATATTTCAGAAAAACCTTGTCAATACAAGGGAACTACCTACCAAAGCGGACAGACATTCAAGGATGACTGTAACGAATGCAAATGTTGGGATGGAGCTGTTGAATGTACACAACGAGAGTGTCCAAGTAAAGAATCTAGTGTATAGTACTACGGTAAAGAGTGGATTGCAACACCAACCTATTTGATTGTTACATTTTCTTTAAGTAGGTCGTCCCCTCCGTCGGAAATGGTATGCAGAGTACTACCCTTACATGAGTAGCTTCCCTTACATGAGTAGCTTCCCTTACATGAGTAGCTTCCCTTACATGAGAAAATGGATTTCAATCTTAGTATTATGTTATTCGTGTTTAACACTACAGGGACAGGAACAAATATATTTACTCGAACGCAGCTATCAAATCTTACATGTGTTAATCACGGTCGAGCTACAGACACTATGGAAAATCTTAGTCTTAATCTTTGTCTATAGATTATTCCCTGGGCATTTGGCTTCTTAAAAAGCACTTCATGTATGTTGTGTAAATAATGGATGTTTTCCTGTTTTAAATCGATGTGTTGCAATGATTGTTTGCAAAAGGTAACCGCTAAGGCATTCACGCTGTTATGATTACAGAGTTTTATTTTTAATTGTATATTTTGATAATAAGTTTCGGTTAAACAGTGTATATACAATATAATTGCTTACTTAATAATACGGACATGTATTGATGACTGTAATAACATGTTTGGATGGAACTGTTGATTGTTCGAAATGTGATTTCTCATGTAAGGGAAGCTAGTAAACTCCTCATATCAATGTTAAATCCTTTTCCAAACATGCTGGGAGAAATTTTACTTTAGTAATGTCGGTCCCTGATACGACCATGTTGTAAAACGAAATCACGATATTGTCGGCTCGAGTGTTGCATATGTTACCGTTGTTATGTACACAATAATCAAATATTCTAATAAACATAATTATAGCTAACTTAATTTTTAAGAAGCGCATGGCGTATATTTTGACTTTAGGAAAAGCACAGTTAATGTGGTTTCACGAGTTTCTCTGGTTAATATAGAACGCAGCAAAAATATATAGAAAATAGTATGTGAGTTTTGAAAAAAGATAAAGTTTATCATGCGAGGCTTCTAACCATGGTAGCGCGAGGCTTGCCTTGCCTTGCCGAGCATGATAAACTTGATCTTTATCCGAAACTCACAAAATATTCTATTTATCCTATTATTTCCTCCCCTTTTCAATTATTAACTACAAAATAACGAATTTTTACGATTTTATCTTTCCGTAGTTGACAAAAAAAATTCTCCAATTATTAGAAAAAAACAAATCTGATCTAAAAATAGCGATATTATGAAACTAAAGTGTATACAGTCGTTGCAATACTATCGATTTTCATCTGGTAATGGATAAAACACAAAAAGACGGCTCCGTCTATTGTGTTTCAGATAAATAGTCAAACGCTGATTCAATACAATATGCCCACTTCGACATTATGTACAAATTTAACTAAATATGATGAACACATATATGCAACGTATCACAGCAAAACAAATGATGCACATACAATAATGAAAAATGAGATGATGTGAATTAATTCTGAGTAACTAACCTGGTAAATATAGAGCCCAGCACATAACATAACACACGCAGACGGCTACATATCTGTTGTTCAAAACATGTTTTCAAACTGCCTAATACGTAGCAAAACGTGCACGAGGAAAACGGGTTAATACAGTAATTGGCATTTGCCGATTTAGTTAAATTAATAAAACGGGCAGCAATACACATAAAAAACGGAAAAATACACAATGTTCCTGTGATAGTCTGTACATTGCTTAAGTTTCATTTTGAGCTACATACATTGTCACGAAAGGGTCTCCAATAGTCAATCATGAAACCGATAATAAGGGTTTTCTGAAAAATTAATAGATATGATGTTAATATATTTCAGAAAAACCGTGTCAATACAAGGGAGTAACGTACCCGAGTGGACAGACATTCAAGGATGACTGTAACGACTGTAAATGTTGGGATGGAGCTGTTACATGTACAGACAGAGATTGTCCAAGTAAGTTAAACGAGTACATCTTCGTTCGCCTACGGTAATCAGTATATCGTAACTATAACACGGTGACTAGCCTATGTGTGTTAATATATTTTGACCCGACGTCGGTACTGTTGTTAAACAATCCACAATATTGTCCGATAACATCGGTATAGTATGTTAATGTATATCGGTACTATCGTTCATTAAAAAAATAATATTAGAAAACAGCTTTACAATCTTGAAATTCTTGTAGTTTATAGACCACCTTCGAGCAACAAACACACTGGTCTTTTCCTTCGTTTGTGAGCAGAATATATTTTGTTCAATTCGTTTTAGGGTACGTGGTTACATAGTATGTTTACAAGAAGGTTTTTAATTGATGTGCTGCAAAGATTGTTTGTAAAGGGCTTCATTTTTTCCTGACGACGCCCGATTGTCTGCTCACATATCTGCAGCTACAAAGCCTCGCAAGGTATCGGCATTTTTAGGTTCTTGAATCACGCAATGTCCAGATTTTATTAAGTTAAATTTAATCCAACCGCTGCTTCAACATGGAAGCGCAGTGGTGTAACTTCTCCAACGAATGAAGCGCATATTTAGATTCTGTGCAAAACGAGTCATCCATAAAATGTAATTGCGAATTAAAATGTGCATTTTGTATTCGCTTATTAAATATTCTTTAAAAAGAATGCAAAAACACAAACTGATTCTCTTTATTACAAAATAGAACATGTAATATACCCTGAACACCTCTAAAACAACATCCACCAACACACCAACCACTAAACCTAACAACGTAATGTTAAATAATAGAAAAAAACTGCTTAATCAAAGCATTTTCTCAAATGTAAGTGTTTGAAAAGCAGTGTTCTTGTTATATTTAAATTTTAGCAGTTTCATCCCGAACGATATGCTAACAAGATCGTTCATAAAGGGTTATAAGATAAGTAGATAACGCACACATAAATATCGTTTTATTGTAAAAACTAGTCAATAAATGTACTTTATGAAAATATCTCAGAGAAACCATGCAAATACAATAAAGTTGTTGAATGTACAAAACGAGATTGCCCTAGTAAGAAACCTATTATATTTACATAATCCTAAGTTTTTGTATTAGTATCCCGAATACATAGGTAAGTATAAACAATGACGGCCTCTACGTTGACAAAGGTATGCATAAAACATACGTAATTGCTCAAATGTGTGTTGTCTCGCTCTTAGCTGTTAACGTGACATTGATTATACATAGCTCATGAACATTATGAAAAACAATTCAAGGTAAACACGTTATGAACACTATCTTCATTCGTTTGAAGACCGTTTGCTATTTATTTGAAAACACGTTTTCAAGTAGTCGGTAAATGCTTAAGAATTTCGCGTGGATCGATATGCTGTAAGGATTGTTCGCAAAGTGGTAGCCGATTTGTGAGTCAATGTATAATATTGAAAATAAATTTTAGAGAAACCGTGTCAATACAAGGGAGTAATTTACCAGAGTGGACAGACATTTAAAGATGACTGTAACGATTGCAAATGCTGGGACGGAGCGGTTGAATGTACAAAACGAGACTGCCCAAGTAAGAAGCAAATTATGCATAGATAATCCTGAGGTCAAGTTTAAGGATAAAACTTCGGGTATTGTTAAATAAACAGATCATTACATTCGAAAATTTGTTAAAGTTTGTGCTCAATGTAAGGTAGCATCAGTATTATTTGTTAACATTATACTGTTTAAAAAAACACCAAGAATCTAACACAGCCATTATTTTCTCTGTTTGTCATATGTAAAAAACATTTAAGCTACAAACCATGTGGGAAGTACCTTCGTCTGCAAGCAGAGAATATTCTATTGCAATCACTCCGTAAAATTAAGTCATATGGTCGAAAAGTGTGGGATTTGCCCTTGGAACGATGTGCTGTAAAAGTTATTTGTAAAGAGGTAGCCGATAAGTCGGTTAGTCTTGAATCAGTAACGGTTTAATTAGAAAACAAGTTCGAACTTAAATTCTTATCACGTATTTAAGAGAAACCGTGTCAATACAAGGGAGTTACCTACCAGAGTGGACAGACATTCAAGGATGACTGTAACGATTGTAAATGTTGGGATGGAGATGTAGAATGTACAAAACGAGATTGCCCAAGTGAGTAAATAAATACAAATGTTTTTTTACGGTCAAGGGTGGATCTTTACCCAAACACGCTGCGTATTTTATTAAAATCTTTTATAATGTTGATCCTTCCGTCAGTAGTTTTTTTGGTACTTGAACACAGCACTGCCCTATCGAGCATATGATGTGTATCATGTTGTATAAAAGCATCGGTGCTTGTGAATAACTCCATTTCAACACATCCATAAAATCCTGCGTTTCTTGTCATTTAAATCGCAGTCGAGTTACAAACGTTCCGCTTCATTTCAAAAACGAGTGTACATTCGGATAATACATTTCAGAAAAACCTTGTCAATACAAGGGAACTACCTACCAAAGCGGACTGACATTCAAGGATGACTGTAACGAATGCAAATGTCGGGATGGAGCTGTTGAATGTACACAACGAGAGTGTCCAAGTAAAGAATCTAGTTTATATTACTACGGTTAAGAGTGGATTGCAACACCAACCTATTTGATTGTTACATTTTCGTTAAGTAGGTCGTTCCCTACGGTAAAGAGTGGATTGCAACACCAACCTATTTGATTGTTACATTTTCGTTAAGTAGGTCGTTCCCTACGGTAAAGAGTGGATTGCAACACCAACCTATTTGATTGTTACATTTTCGTTAAGTAGGTCGTTCCCTACGGTAAAGAGTGGATTGCAACACCAACCTATTTGATTGTTACATTTTCGTTAAGTAGGTCGTTCCCTCCGTCGGCAATGGTGTGCAGAGTACTATAAATTTTAATCTTAGTATTATGTTATTCGTGTTTAACACTACAGGGACCGGAACAAATATATTTACTCGAACACAGCTATCAAATCTTACATGTGTTAATCACGGTCGAGCTACAAACACTATGGAAAATCTTTGTCTATAGATTATTCCATGGGCATTTGGCTTCTTAAAAAGCACTTCATGTATGTTGTGAAAATAATGGATGTTTTCCTGTTTTAAATCGATGTGTTGCAATGATTGTTTGCAAATGTAACCGCTAAGGCATTCACGCTGTTATGATTACAGAGTTTTATTTAGCAAGTTATTTTTATTGTATATTTTGATAATAAGTTTCGGTTAAACAGTGTATATACAATATTATTGCTTACTAAATAATACAGACATGTATTGATGACTGTAATAACATGTTTGGATGGAACTGTTGATTGTTCGAAATGTGATTTCTCATGTAAGGGAAGCTAGTAGACTCCTAATATCAATGTTAAATCCTTTTCCAAACATGCTGGGAGAAATGTTACTTGTAATGTCGGTCCCTGATACGACCATGTTGTAAAACGAAATCACGATATTGTCGGCTCGAGTGTTGCATATGTTACCGTTGTTATGTACACATTTATTAAATATTCTAATAAACATAATTATAGCTACCTTATTTTTTAAGAAGCGCATGGTGTATATTTTGACTTTAGGAAAAGCACAGTTAATGTGGTTTTACGAGTTTCTCTGGTTAATATAGAGCGCAGCAAAAATATATAGAAAATAGTATGTGAGTTTTGAAAAAAGATCAAGTTTATCATGCGAGGCTTCGAACCATGGTAGCGCGAGGCTTGCCGAGCCGAGCCGAGCATGATAAAATTGATCTTTATCCAAAACTCACAAAATATTCTATTTATCATATTATTTCCTCCCCTTTTCCATTAATAATTACAAAATAACGAATTTTTACGATTTAATCTTTCCGTAGTTGACAAAAAACATTCTCCAATTATTGGAAAAAAACAAATCTGTTCTAAATATAGCGATATTATGAAACTAAAGTGTATACAATCGTTGCAATACTATCGATTTTCATCTGGTTATGGATAAAAAACAAAAAGACGGCTCCGTCTATTGTGTTTCAGATAAATAGTCAAACGCTGATTCAAATACAATATGCCCACTTCGACATTCTGTACAAAATTAACTAAATATGATGAACACATATATGCAACGTATCACAGCAAAACAAATGATGCACATACATTAATGAAATATGAGATGATGTGAATTAATTCTGAGTAACTAACCTGGTAAATATAGAGCCCAGCACATAATATAACATACGCAGACGGCTACATATCTGTTGTTCAAAACATGTTTTCAAACTGCCTAATACGTAGCAAAACGTGCACGAGGAAAACGGGTTAATACAATAATTGGCATTTGCCGATTTAGTAAAATAAATAAAACGGGCAGCAATACACATAAAAAACGGAAAAATACACAATGTTCCTGTGATAGTCTGTACATTGCTTACGTTTCATTTTGAGCTACATACATTGTCACGAAAGGGTCTCCAATAGTTAATCATGAAACCGATGATAAGGGTTTTCTGAAAATTACTAGATATGATGTTAATATATTTCAGAAAAACCGTGTCAATACAAGGGAGTAACGTACCCGAGTGGACAGACATTCAAGGATGACTGTAACGACTGTAAATGTTGGGATGGAGCTGTTACATGTACAGACAGAGATTGTCCAAGTAAGTTAAACGAGTACATCTTCGTTCGCCTACGGTAATCAGTATATCGTAACTATAGCACGGTGGCTAGCCTATGTGTGTTAATATATTTTGTCCCGACGTCGGAACTGTTGTTAAACAATACACAATATTGTCTGATAACATCTGTACCATATGTTAATGTATATCGGTACTATCGTTCATTAAAAAAATAATATTAGAATACAGCTTTACAATCTTGAAATTCTTGTAGTTTATAAACCACCTTCGAGCAACAAACACACTGGTCTTTTCCTTCGTTTGTGAGCAGAGTATATTTTGTTCAATTCGTTTTAGGGTACGTGGTTACATAGCATGTTTACAAGAAGGTTTTTAATTGATGTGCTGCAAAGATTGTTTGTAAAGGGCTTCATTTTTTCCTGACGACGCCCGATTGTCTGTTCACATATCTGCAGCTAAAAAGCCTCGCAGGGTATCGGCATTTTTAGGTTCTTGAATCACGCAATGTCCAGATTTTATTAAGTTAAATTTAATCCAGCCGCTGCTTCAACATGGAAGCGCAGTGGTGTAACTTCTCCAACGAATGAAGCGCATATTTAGATTCTGTGCAAAACGAGTCATCCATAAAATGTAATTGCGCATTGAAATGTGCATTTTGTTCTCGCTTATAAAATATTCTTTAAAAAGAATGCCGAACACAAACTGATTCTCTTTATTACAAAATAGAACATGTAATATACCCTGAACACCTCTAAAACATCATCTACCAACACAACAACCACTAAACCTAACAACGTAATGTTAAATAATAGAAAAAAACTGTTTAATCAAAGCAATTTCTCAAATGTAAGTGTTTGAAAAGCAGTGTTCTTGTTTCATTTAAATTTTAGCAGTTTCATCCCGAACGATATGCTAACAAGATCGTTCATAAAGGGTTATAAGATAAGTAGATCACGCACACGTAAATATCGCTTAATTGTAAAAACTAGTCAATAAATGTACTTATGAAAATATCTCAGAGAAACCATGCAAATACAATAAATGTAGGGATGGAGCTGTTGAATGTACAAAACGAGACTGCCCAAGTAAGAAAAACGAGTATACATGTATCCTCCTAAAGTAAATAGTTAAATCCCAGTGCAAATTCGGTGCCCACGTCGAAATATTCTAAGCAAAAGCATGATATATTTTTTCCGAGCGAATTGTGTCTCGGTCTGCGTTGTTTACATTTATTCAAAAACCCTTACCATTCTTACATATCAAAAATACATTCAAACTACAGACTATCTGGATACTATCTCCGTTTGCAAAAAGAGCATTTTTTATATATTTGTCTTTATTAAAGGCAGGTTTTTCACATGGGCTTTAATGTTTTCGGCGTTATAACTGGCTGAATGCTTTCCTGACATTGAATCGAGCTACAACATAATAATAAGTGTTTTGAAACTGAATATATGAATGGTCTTTTCGGAATAAAATACAAGACAAATGTATTTAAAGTTCATGCTTATATTCAAGTACGCAGCGGCAAAAGTAATAAACATAAATGTTGTGACATGTAAATTATTGTTTTGATAAATGATTGGGAAATGTGTAATACTGATGCCAATCCAATTTAAATATTTTGAAAGGTCAACCTTTAATTTATTATTGTATGAATCCGTGCATATGTACCTCTTATTATTTAGTTAAGTCGTTGGACATATAATTATTATTTGTGATATAAATCATCTCTATTTTTCTTTTATATTTACAGAGCGCTGTACCGTTAATGGGGTTGTGTTCAATGAAGGTAAAGTTCAATAGTACAATATTTGTATTACTGGTATAATAATTATTATTCTTATCATTGATATTATTATTATTATTGTTACTTTTTTTCAAAGTTATTATTATTATTATGATAATTATGATGATAATGATGATGATGATGATGATTATTATTATTATTATTATTATTACTTATATTATTATTATTATTATTATTATTATTATTATTATTATTATTATTATTGTTATTATTACTTTGTGTCTGAAAAATTATGAATGATGTACAACGGTAATGGCTAATTTAAACTAAAATGCTTTGTTATCTTAATGACATTTCCTTCCAAAGATGAAAAATATTTAAACTGAAATGTATGCTACAACGGAAATTTAAAACGGTTGTGTCATTAAGTTTTCTTTGATGTAAACGTTTAGTGTGTGCTTTGCTTCAATATGGTACTATGTTGACACATTATATATTTTTTTTTAGGTGACGCTTTACCCGTAGATCCCAATAATCCTTGCAAACGATGCTTTTGCCGAAACGGATCACTACAGTGCGAGTCGGTTATCTGTCCGGCATGCGTAGGTTACACTCCACCCGGCCAGTGTTGCCCAATCTGTGAAAAACCTGCTTACTAGTAATGGCAAGCGTCAGTTGTAGTGTTTTAAGTTGACAATGTAAAAGCACTAAAGGAAATAAATATATTAAACTGATTTCGCTCAAATACTTCAGTAAATTATTGATTCTCACTACATTGTCATTGTTATGCTCAGTTGGTGTTTCCTTCAAATGTGGTTATTTTTTGTAAAATATATTTTAACGTTATTAGTTTTGTCTTAGTGAGTTTCGTAATGGATAAGACGTTCTGTAGCTCCCTATTGACCACCAGTACTGATTAGAGTCCCAGGAAACGGACTCGAGAGCGTTTCAAATAAGCCTTAGGATTTCAATGCAATCGAGCTAAAATAAAAAGTTTTAAGCTAAATAAAACTATGTTGGGATAGCCGAATGGTTAAAACATTTGCATTTTGATACAGTGGACCCTGGGATAAAGACAAAACAATTTATTGTTAATAGAATAGCAAACATATCACGTGATATCGTGTTGTATAAATAATGCTTGCTTTTATTTACATTTTATCGTACTGCTGCTTGCTTGAAAACGTATTATATGGAAAATATAAATGTTTAAACAAAAATTTAATACAGAAACATCTTTTAAAAAATACATCCCAACAAATTAAAAACTTAAACAAACCAATGGGTATTTATACAAATTGTATTACAGTTTCCATAAATATTCATTCAAATATGGGAATAATGTTCCGACAGGATATCAACAATAATGAATCTCTAGCAACTCGAGTTCTTATCCACTACTTTTACCAAATAACAACGACTATAAATATGCAATAACTAAACCTAGAAACAGCGCCTTAGAACGGTAGATGCCAAGCATGTGGGGGATAAAGCGGTGTGAGAGCTACCTGAACCTTACATAAAAACCCGAATCAATCCCAAACGCTCTAAATCAGATGCCCAATATTCAGACAGAAGTGCAAATATTACTGCCTAAACGTGGCATAGGATTTGAATACAACACTAACACTTTTAGTGTAATAATGTCTAAAGAATCTGAAATCTATAAAAACGATAAGGCGATCGTTATTAAAGTTGTTGATATAGAAATTCATATCGCCCAACTATAAAATGTATGAAACTAAAGAGTAAGCCATGTATCTTAAGAACAGTTTAAAAAACCTAGGTGTTTGAAAGATCGTTTCGACTTAAGTACGACAACATTGACAATATGTTAGTTCTATTGTTTCATCATAGTACTATCGAACTGTTGCTGTATCGCAAACATCAAACAATTCCACTCCATGAACTCTATAAGAGAAAACTCTTGTTTTTATCCACTACTTTAAATAAAAATACAATGACTGAAACTAGGTACACCACCTTCGAACGTTCGTGTTTAGGTTTGCGGGCCAGCCGAACCACTCAGTCACCTCATAATTAATCACAAACAAAACGCGGGTCTATCACACTCAAATGTTTGTATGCATTATAAATAAAGTGCCGTCTGTATTAAAAATATATTAAAGCGATACGAGGATATGTTTTACATTTATAAGCATATATGTACATATCTATAAATACATTAAACTTGACATAAACAATGTATCTATCATTTGTAACTGTGTAACCGTTAACTTTATAAACGATAGGGCTTCACGTTTATTATATCAAATGTCAATTCAAATTGTATTATTGGCCTAGTATCACGAACGTTCTCAGGTTTTAAACTCAACTCAGAATTTGAGATTTGAGTTCCCATTCACATGAGATTTGAGTATGATGGAGATCTCACGAACAAACTCAAAACTAATCTCAGTTGAGACCGACTCAACTGTCCGACTCAACTCAAACATTTATTACTTATTAAAGATGTAAGCGACGTTCTTCAAAAGGAGATTGATTTATACCATTTTTGCGGAAAATAGTGTCAGTTTTCTTTTCGTCAACGAGAGTGAAAATGCCTAGGACAGATATATTTTCTGAAAGCGAAACGACCTGCCTATTTGAAAAAAATACGATGAGCTGTATGGTCAGCTAAACAGGCTCAAACAGCAATACGATGCGAGCTTAAACATGGAAATCTATACTGACAAAGTTGCGAAGGTAATTAGCTAGTGTGTGTACAAATTATTATTTTTTCAAGTAAATCATTTGATTTGTTTATTATGTCATATACATCTAGACATGAAAATGCTAAAATGTCTCCAAACAATATTAATTAATGCATTATTTAAAATGCAAACATAATTACCTGCTCAGACATAGTTGTACTTTTCTAAGTGTTCTGTTACACTGCACTTTTTTAATAGGTAATGTATGCATGTGTAACCCATCACATGCTTTAAACTTGTAGAAGATAAATTCAGTTAAAACCAACTTAAATCATTTTAAATTATATGGTTGCTGAAAAAAGCCTGCATATTCGTCATCTCTTAGTTTAATCGGTGTTGTTTTCAACTTTAGTTTACATTAAAAAAAAATCAAATTTTATTGGAAATATTAATTTATTTAAGCATTTATGTGGTTTATACTTGTAGGTAAATATAGTACACAGAATAGGGATAACTCATTGCGAAGAAAAACATTAAAAAATATCGATACATGTCCCTGTTAAAACCTGTATATTGACAACTGTTTTTGACGGCATTACATAATTTTTCCAGATGGGAACTTAACGAAAATTAACAGTTGACAAAGAATTAAATTCTTCAAAAAAATGTCAAATTTTATACGTTAAAGATTTTTATAAACTCATGTTTGTAAAAAATGCTGCAATTTAATCAAAGACTGATCCACTCTAAAAAGTTTTGAATTCTTTGATCACTCATTAACTAAACTTTACAATATACGGAAACCCAAAATTAGCCTGTACAAATTTGTAATGACAATATATGACTGAAAGAGTCAGACGTAATTAAGACATGTGTGGTTTGCTAGTATGTAGCCTATGTTTCTTAGGGATATATTTTAGTAAATTTTGTGTTACATTTTAGTCTAATGTTCTTGGGAAAGATGGGTATTGTAATGCCATGCCTGTTGTAAACATTTAGAAATATAGATCACTTAAATCAGTTTTTTTATCATTTTTAATATGTTACTTACAAATTTCACTTGTTTTATTTTAGCAAATGGAAGCTTCAAGGCGACAGAACTGTTCAAGAAATTAAAAAATGTTTGAGAATACAAAAATAAGAGGTTTTCTATAGTGAATAGTTTGTGCGCACAATGTAACAGTTTTCAACTTAATTATTTTAAAGCACCACTCCACTGCGGGGAATCACGTGATCACAAAAGTACAGCGTACGCACAAAATGGCGGAAAAAGCTCTCGCTTAATGACGAAAATCAAGGTATTCTCATATTTTATAATATCAAAATAAATGATAACTATGCGCAGAGTACCCGCCTAGTCGCCTTATGTATTCTGGTTATTGTCGTTTTTCTTAGATTTCTGTAGTTTTCTCAAACACTCAGAAACAATAAACAATGAAAATTGAACATCGTCTAAACATACTTTATTTTAACGTATGGCTAGTTGTTGACTGCTGCTCCCTGTAACCGCAGGATCCATCATGTCCCCAACTTCTACCTCTATCGCAGAATGAATAATTCCAAGCACAGGTTGTGCAGGCGCATGCCAACATTTGCTTTTTTACTTCACTTATTGGGCTTGAAGGCAGGTATCCACCAGTGCGATGCAGACATCTAAAATTTTTATCACAAGTCTTTCTTTAACATAGCACTTAGAGTCTAAAAGATTGCACTCCTTCTTGGAAAATCGTCAACAATTGTCTACCTTTTAATTGACTAAATTATGCTGTTTCCACTGAGGTTTATTTGATTTCCATATAAAGTTATGCTGTATCTTCATTTAAAAAAATTGTCAATAGCCTATAAAAACACGTTATTTCGGCCTGTATTAGCCATTTATGCACAATGTCATTTAAATACACTGCAACATTTACTTTAATAGAAAGAGGACAAGCATAATGTGTATGTAAGAGTTCAAATAAAATGCTCAGATATTGCTGTGAATTGATCTGTTTTGTGAATTGATGAAACACAGTTATCTATAAGCCACTGCTATAAAACACCGAAGCATCATGTGTCGCACCAGCCATCTTGACACACCACCAATGAACAATACAGAAGAGTTCATGTGTAACTTAAGACAATTTTTCAAGATATTACTGATAGCTGCATTTGCTAACATTAAAGAACAGAAGCCTGATTACACAGTGCTCGTGGTGTCAATTTGTGGTAGTTAATGTTATTTTTGCATGTACATACAAACATAATTATTTGATGTCAAAGATGATAAGCATTACGCTAAGTTTATTATTTTATGGTATTTGTTTTGTTTTGGTATATAATTTTATTATAAGGTAATGAATAATAACACTGCATTTACATTTACCTCATAATGGCATCAATGATAGTCGCTCATTTATGTTAATAAACCCTTTCCTGCACACATAAGCTTCTTCAGATTCAGCTGGTTTTATTAAAAATACGGTCCCGTCCACTGCTCCAACTACATTTGAAAGCCAATATTTCCAGTAAATTACCTGCTTCAGTAGAAATATGAAAATATCAATACATTTTAATTCAACTGAGTATAACAATTGAAAATAGAATAAATATAATATGTAGTGGACACAATTTTGTTGATACAACAAAAGATTATTCTAAGTATTTAAGCTCTAATATGAATTACATATGTTCTAAATCTTGTGGTATTAGCCTGGGTAAAGGTCTAAATGAGGCTCGATTTGTCAATTTCGGTTTAAACCCCCAATGCTTTGCATCGTCCGTTCCAAGGCGGTGACCCCAGCTTTATTCTTATATGTGTTTATGTTGTTTTGTATTGTGCTGTTTTGTTCTCTTTTGGCAATCGGTCACTTTCCTTAAATAAAGGACCAACTTAATTGTATATAATAAGAATTCAATACTGCTCCAGCAGCTGGAGTTTCACTTCTTTATATTGGATACTACTTACATGTATCCCGGGTACATTTAAGTATACTTAAATGTACCCAGAGTACGGAAAATATTCTGAAACGTACCGGGGACTTGATTGGTCGTTGTTAGCTTTTTTTTTTCTAATTTATAATGTTCGTATTTATGTCAATATTCTGTAGAAGGGCCTAAATATTATCGGAACTCCTACTCAAAAATGCATGTTGAGGCAAATTTTGTTTAAAGAGTTTTTTTTTGTATTCTATAGCCCGTTTTACAACATCAGATTTTGGGCGGGAATAAAACTCGTGTACAGTCTAAATAGACCGAGTACATTTAAGTAGTACCCGAGCCGACAATGACAAATTGAGCCTAAATGAGGCTTAACCATTTTCAATTTCAAATTCTTAAAATCATCAAATGTTAATGTACTGACATTAATTGCTATGCTATTACAAAAACATACAAGTAGACAATTATACAAATAAGCACACGTGACAATCTTAATAGTAAATACATAACATACATGTGTACGATCTACTTTACTTACCGATACTATAAACTTGTTGCAAATAGCAAACACAAACAGTATTTTGATGTCATATTGATTCATTTTCATGAGCATGATGGTATCATTATGAATGGATACAATAGCAATTAGAACACAGATGATTGTATTTGCCTCACATAAAAACTGCTCCATTCATTTTAATGATGTGAGACTCGCTTAATTAACATGTGATTTTCAACACTATCGTATTAAAAGTTTTCTTCAATTAAAACTTGTTGTAGTATAACAAGTTCAAAATTAGCGGATGGGGTAAATCAGTCTTAATTTATTTACATCGATAAATATACGTAGGCAATAATAAAATGAGTAAACATAAATAATAAATTCAGCAACACCAGAATGTTAGATACAACTTTATTATCATCGTAAGATTTTATTAATAACAAATAAAACATCTATGGATAAAATGTTTTGCTAAAACCAAGGCATGTGTTGTCAAATGCTATGTCAACAAATTGCAACTACTCTAAACGATTTTGGGTAAAATTCTACGTTCTTGTCATTTGAAAATCGATGCTATTTAATTATAATGAAGGTTTCTTTGCCCTATTTACTATCAAAACTGACAGCAAAGGTTGCACCGGCAATAAACGACGAGTCGGTGTGTCAAATTCATAAATCAGCAATCCAACAATAAAATAAATAAATAGTTTCCGGGTGAAATCGATGGGCTTCATTTTTCTAACGGGTTGCTGCTGTCCGAAAAAAAAACGCGTTCAATCGGCTTACGCCCTGGTAAACGTTGAATGAGTTCAACAAAAGCGGCCATGTTTGAGTACTGCTTTATAACTTGAGACAGGTTGAACGCTTGCTCAAATATTTTTGCTCAAACTCAAAGATGAGTCCGACTCAGTACTCAAAAAGGTTTCGTGATCATCAAATTGAGCAAGGTGTTTACACTCATCTAAAAAATTGAGCAAAATCTCAAAGTTGAGTCAAAATATCGACTTAAGTATGTTCGTGATACTAGGCCATTGTTTAATATATAAATATTATTAATATTGACACACAGGCTTTTAACGAAGTTCATATAAAAGGAATGTTTTTCTCTAAAAGGTTATTTTCCCCAGTTAAATAATATAAGAAGAACTTAAGGTAGGGTATCAAATTATAGAAAAGAGAAGAAGTAAAGAAGGGAATATTAATAAAAAAAAAATGTTTAATTAATCTCAAAGTGTTTTATATTTTAAAAATATGGCATTAATAATCAGAATAATGAAAAGTCTAGCAAAAGCTAGTATGAAAACAATATGTTTCAATTTTCAAAGTTACTAATATTAATATTATTTACTACAGCGCTTAAAACGTTATTCGAAAATCGCTTATTATTCATTGTAACAATTTTTTTTCGCAAGCAACACAAAAACAACTATCACATATTGACATTAATTTTCAGATACTGTGTGGTTAAGCGTTTCTTACTCCGTAAACGATTAGCGAATCTGGATACACGCCCCCCTGGTGATTTTTAACCACAAGAATGTTACACATAATTGTTTTTCAAGCTTGAAGATTGGATGAATTAATAAACGCGTATCACTTATATTGTTAAAACAGAGAAGATAAACATCATAAGGAGTATTAACGCAATCCAATTCTTTGAAACAATTACTTAAAACGCAATCTATTCATGATTTCGCTAGGGCAAATAACAAATAACCCGCAATACGATCCCCAAGCTAAACTCCTGCAACGTTAACTTCTAAAATTAATTTTCTTCTTTATTTGACTCGTATAAATCTATCCCACATAAATTATATTATTCATGTTTACAAAGCTTCGCAAGACTAATTTAAGTGTTCATACCAAAGGGACTTAAAACGATGTTAAAGAAAATAGTGAAACATTTTATTTTTAGAGGCTATATTTAAAGTTTAATTCATACGAATCTCTATAGGCAGAACACACTGGTTTGACTTTCATATAAATCTTAGTTAACGCAAGTTGTGTCAGATAAGCTTTATGAATGAACTTTCAAGTATTTATTACAAAACGACCATTATGATATTTAAATGTGGTTGTAGAGCAATTCACTTGCAATATTTATTGCAAAATATTCAGACAATTACTACGTTAAACCACAAGCTCACTTGAATGCGTTTTATGACGTTTAAACTCTTATGCCGCAGTTTGTAAATGTTAGGTGAAACATGCTTTGTTTACTTACTGATATTTCACAATACATCCGTCTGTTTGCGAGAGAAGTTTGTTTGCCATCATTTTTTATGCTGACCTTCACATTTATGTAATCTTGAATCGAATTATTCACACATTCAATCACTAAATACAAAGGAAATCTTCACATTGTTTTTAACAGCTGTGCGAAAGGATTTTATTACAATACATGTTTGGACTTATGTAAGTTTAATGACATAGATGAGCAAATGCAGATTTTAAAATGTGCTCAACTATAGACTATAAAATTATATATTCTGATCGTGTTCGAACAAACAAACCAAAACACAAAATGGAATACATATGCTTTATTTGCGAATGTATAAATACGATAAATATACAAATAAGTGAACCCACTTATATTGAAATAATACTAAATAAAGGCGGTATACCTTCATTGTATTGTAATTAAACGTGTGCATGTTGTTCATGTTAATTAGTTTCTGTGGCATTATGGTTTACTCAGAAACGCTCACTCCTTTTAAGATTTGACAAACAATTAACGAATTGTCTCCCATGGAAACGTGCCGCATATCGGACAACAAGCTCCTGGTGGTTTATGACCGACACACATCGGGCACATTAGCATTTCACAATGGATAGAGCCACGTTTACAGGTACTCACCTCGCAGGGGTCGCTTGATTTACTTGGCACGTGATCACCTGAAATAAGCCCAAAGAGTAAATTCAAAACATTTTACAGAACACATAAAGATCCAATCTCATGAAAAAATAAACCTGCTCCGCATATTGCTATATCATACCCCTGCCACCATAATATACCACTTGATGATAGTAAATTGAAACTGAATTGCTACACACATGATTTACACATACTGTTAGAAATTTTATTTATAAAAAATAACAGATTTTTTTTAAATAAATGACCTTCAATTTAATATATGAGGAACACATTAAAATTTGAAAACCTTCATGATCTGATGTGGTAATACGTGTGATTGCAGTGTGTACTATAAGGGTAGTAACTGCTGCCAGAAGTACGATTAATTGTGCATGCATTAACACAAGGCGTTGCTATTTGAAAAAAACACACAGACTCACAACCCGAAAATTACATTTTACCATTAAGAAAGTAACTTGCCATGTGTGTTGAAATGTGTGCGATAAGTATTTAGTTTATGCATTGACATATCCTGCATAATAAAGGAGTATTCAGTACATGTCTGTTTACTTTATTGTACGTGAAATGGTATACATTCTTAAAAATTGTGTACACGATAATTACGAGAAATTACGTTTTAAGAACATAAGTATATACCAGAAAGTGCAACATTTGGTACAGCCCAATCTTATACTTCTTCGTTTCATAAATATTAATTATGATTAACTGCTCGCATTTACCATGCAAAACATACCCATAAACCTGATGCTACCATATTCACTTGTGTTAAACATAATTGCATGATCAGTTAAATAAATTTATGGAGATTACAAAGTTAATGAACATGGGCAAATACCTTCATTGTATCGTTTTCCACCAGCAAAGCAACTTGTTTGTGTGCCTTTCATGAAACAAAAACTAATAAATCTCGTTCTTTATCACTATTTACTCTTGTATACATCATTGTTACTTTTCTGTATGTCAATGAGGGTCAAAAAGATGTATAAATAGGAGTTTAAAGCATGTTTTTATTTAAACATGTACGTTACTGACTCCAATATCGGTCTGTTCTCAACACATTTGAACAAATCTGTGTTACTTTGTGTAAATAATAACACCTCGAACAAAACTAGTTTAAGATGATTTAATTATAAAGAATAATGCGCCTGATATTCGACAAGACGACCAACGAAATATGTATAGATTAAACATAATTTGAGTTATGTCTAATTAACAAACCTACCTGTCGGAAGCTTACAAGTACATCCGCAACCTTGTGAACAGCATTTCTGATCGTCAGGACAATCATAGTCCGATGAACACATTTCAACACATGTGCCGCGGGAAGCGAATCTCCATGGTTTCGGACACACGCCAGGTTTAACGATGTCTGGAATTGTATATTCCAACATTATTTTGGTGGGGTTTGACATTTATGCCATATATGATTATACATATTTATAAGTATGCATATATGTATATACATATACATACAGTGCTTCTTTTTATACTAGATTCTTGAAAAGAAAACTTGGTCTTACAAAAAATATTTTTTACCTGGACAAGCTATTTTAGTGCATATCGCTGCACCGTTCTTGCAGTGACACGTGTTGCAATTGTCTTTCAAACTTTCGCCGTTCGTGTAGGTCTTTCCTTTATAAGAGCAGGTTTTATCTGTAGAATAAAATGATAAAATCAGTCTTGCGGAATTTATTTTATATCATATAGGGAGAGCGTAGCTCAAGACCAGTCTACACATCAATGCAGGTTGTTCACAGTCTACACATCAATGCAAGCTGTTCACAGTCGACACATCAATGCAGGCTGTTCACAGTCGACACATCAATGCAGGCTTTTCACAGTCTACACATCAATGCAGGCTGTTCACAGTCTACACATCAATGCAGGCTGTTCATTAGTTACTTACTCTGTTTGCTCTAACTTATGCAAAGTTTCATGGCCTCAATAGAGGACATGGTAGCCATGATCTGATAACGCGCATGCTTAGTCTTTTCTGAAACTACGCTTACCGCATACGGCTTAAGATCAATTATCGCATTCGCAACTCACATGTATAATGGCTTATATTATGGTTAAAATGGCATGGAGTTTACACAAAACCAAACAAGTGACGACATTTATCTTCCAAATAATGAACTTATCATAATCTAAGAAAGCTTTTGTTAACAACTTTCGATAAGCTACAACAAAAATCAAGTGAGCAATGAAAGTTATTTATATACTTAATATTTATGTCAGCAATATATCGGGTATATCGAGCTTTTATCGAGGTCTTAATTTCACTCAAAGAGTTTACATAATCGATAATAAATCTTTAATAAACAGCAATACCAATAATTCTACCAACCAACGAAGACAATTGGTAAACTCGAGAAATCAATCAAAGCAAAAACTTAAAAAAAAAACAACATATGCCCAGTAGTAGGATAAATAAGGTACGTAGGTTTAATAAAGTACTAATTCTTACAGTCTCTGCACACAGGACGGCATGCTCCTAATAGTGTATAATAGTCATCACAAATCGGAGCTGCGCAGAGAACTAAGGCACACTTTGGAGGTAGACTTAGTTTTGGTGCCGTGACCTGCGCTGCAATTTGTGTCAGCCCAATAACGAGGCAAACGAATAAATTTAGTGAAAAATGCCGTGCTTCAATGATCTGAAAACAATGTATTTTACTTTGCAAAAGAAGTAATATCTACAATCAGTTTTGTTCTGCTGTCATAGTTGTAGTTATAATATTACATGTTTATTGACTACTTTCTTGTATTAAAATTTATTTCAAAACTAAATCATACATGCGCGTGCTAAAATGTTTTACCTAAATATATTCAAAACGTCTTCGCGTAAAACTATTTGCCACGGTTGATTTATTTCAATTATAAAAATAAAACAAATACTGGTATGGAATTATTTATGTTTATTACAGTATACACACCAATCTACAAATGTTTCTTTTCCGACAAAATCTTTAAAAATTTAGCAACAAGTTGTCTTGTCTATTAACTCAGTGTATATGGATCTCTTCCCAATGAATGCGACAGTAACACTAGTTATTTATTAAAATACCTGTTCACGGATGTTGTTCGACCATAACGGATGTTTACGCTAGGAACGGAGTGTTACACCATTATGTTGTTTACACTCGACGTGACGGTAAGCAAACCGCATAACCTACGAATACTAGTGGATCTTGTAAGTAGTTTAAATCACAACCCATGTACCTGTTTATCACACGGTATTATTCAAACAGGACGCGCCGATTACATTAAAATACTTAAGCAAACAAATAATAAAAACATCCATATAAATTTAATACCGGTAATGTAAGTTGAGGTATAGCATTTCCTTGCAGAGATCAGTTACTGGCACTAAATCATGTGGTGTTTTATATCTTTGTGTTATACCAGTGTATTGTGAGTATCACCAGTGTAAGTTCGTGTTATGATATTTGTTTCCCATAGAATCCTACAAAATTATATTAATAACATGTGTTGCAAATTATATATAATGAGATCGCACTTAAACATAGTGCACCGAAACAATTATTCGCTGGTATGCAATACCACTTGTCATAAACTTATTGTATGGTTTTATTACGAATTTACCTAAATAGATGTGTATGATTTTCATCTAAATATACCCTTTAAAAAACACAGCTTAGTGTAAGGTATAGAAAATATATGGTTGGTGACTTTTGATATTATGTGATACCAGACGAGGCTGATTTGACGTAAGAATAATCGAGGCTTGCCGAGTCTTTTCACATGCGATTTCGGACGAGTCTGATCTCACATCATCAAAAGTCATCAACCATGTATTCCATTTAGCATGCCACTTTAAAAGCAAATAAGAAAAAATATATTAACACGATAACAAAAAACAAACAAACGCTAAATTTTATTGATGTACGGTAGTAAAATAAGCAAATGAGAAGCTAGCTTCTATGCATAATTACAAATTTAAAATAGTTCGCACGTAAACAGCAATCGATAACATTTAAACGCACATAATTTAAAAAATAGAAGAATTGAACTGAGCAATCTATACTTAAAATGATAATTTTCTGAACTAAAATACATTAAAAAATATTTAATAATAACACAATCGACATGCACCTGTACTTCCAAGTAAAATGCAAATTCTGGCAGTATAAAGATAATCAAAATATTTTGTCGTATTTATCATAAGTGTTATCTGCAAATTCGAGACATACTTAAATGAAAGACTTAATATGGTATTTAAGATCAGTTTTTCATAAATCACATGCATCGAAACATGTTTATGTTGAAATTAATTGTCTAATTATTTTTTTAGCAATCGATTCTCAATAAATGCAGCTATTATTATTTACAAATTGTTTTATAACGGTTTCAATTTACCATAGTAATCATTAACATATGATCATGTATAAACATTTTTTTACCTGTCATCAAAGTGTTGCTTTCATATGTCTCAAGTGATATAATCAGTAAAATACATCAACTTGAAACATAATGGCGTACTTGATACGATAAAATGTAGTGAATGTTGACTAGTCAAATTATGGAGAGCTTCTCTGAGAACAACATTTTGTGAATCGAAAGATATTAGGAACCTGAGATACATGTTTTTAAATCGGAAATACAAATCATTCATAACATATTGAGTAAAGTTGTATGCTTGACAGATGACACATACACTGATACAAATATTATAAATAGTTCTCAGAAAATATCTTCATAATTTGATTAGTTAACATACCCACACAATTTGGATGAACATAAATGTTTATTAAAATTTTTTACTCGACGTTTTGAGGCAATTTCAACATGTAACTACAGCAAGAGCCAGATTCATACATGTAAACTGTTCAAACTGCGACTTGTTTTTTTCATAATGATTTACGTGCAAATGATGGGCTAAAAAGCACAAAGTGATACATCATGCAGCTATGTAAGCGTGTTTATGTCCGGAATATGTGAAATATTTTAACGAGTACCAGTAAGATCAAAATGCGAATTCTTAATTTTTTGTTCACAATAGCCACGAGTGAAAATATGTATTGTTTATGATCACGAGTGAATTAAAATCGATATTCCATCGATTCCTACAAATATTCTTTTTATTTTATGCTTTTTTCACCGTTTATTTACATTGTAAAAGAGTTTAACTGAATAATGTCGCTGGATTTATGACGTCATTACGTCGAAAAAATGACGTCATTTCACTGTAAAACACTGACAAATATCGTTATTTTTCACTGTTATTTTTCACTGTTTCAAACAGTGAAATACCAGTTTTATTTCACTGATATTTCTCTATAAACCAC